>NC_091536.1:20154354-20456129 GCF_042242935.1 Bactrocera oleae | reverse complement strand
CACTGTCAAACATTTGTTTGCTCTTTTCATCTGCTCTCATTATCTAATTTTTGTTATAACGACTGTCCTGAGTATTAAACAGAGAGAACATATTCCAAATTCAATTTAAAAAATGCTCAAATTGCGTTACATTTTTGCAATAAAAGTTTAATACGCAACTTTCAGTTATCCCCAAATGTCAATTGTTCGTAAATTGTTAAATTAATATCAAAAATTCTAAATTATATATTAAATTATAAAAAAGTAACTGTTATAACAAATCATAGTTTTAGACGCGAAAATAATTTACATATACGAGATGTGTTCAGAAAGTAACGCAAATTTTTTAATTTAGAATTTCTGCTTGTTCGTGAGGCCAAAAATAATACTGTAACGATGCCCCAACCTCCATATTCGCCAGACATGGCTCCGTGTGACTTTTTCCTAATTCCTAAATTAAAGAGAACCTTAAAGCATTGTTTGACTAGGTATCTTCCAAAGAAACTGTATAGATCGGATCACTATATCATATAGCTGCCATACAAATTGAGTTCTTATAAGGAGCCTTTGTATTTGTGAAGAGCTATAGCTTCGGTGCAACTGAAGTTAACGTTTTTTGTTGTTTTTTTTTATACAAAAACTCCCGTTATGTTCTGAACACATCTCGTATGTATGAAAACTAAACATAACTGAACAAAAACTATAAAATCAATCAATTCAATATATCAATTTATTCAATTATTTATGCTTTTCAAAGAAATCTTCAACGATTTCGTTCAACTTGCTAAACATTAGTTCTTGTATTATTGTCTCTAAGGCATTGAAATAAGTAAAGTTGTGATGTTATACTTTATAAGAAGCATGTGTATACGTAACATATTCTAAACAAAGATATTCATATACATTTTAAGATTCTTGTTTGTTTCACTACTCCTAGATCCTTTTGCTTTCCATTTTCATTGTTTTTTTTTATTTTGTTCTATTTTTTTTATATATTTTTTCATGTCACCGCAACTTACATTTGTTACGATTTTCTGCATTTCTTTTCACAGTTTCAAACTATGAATTACTTGCATACCAAGCATGCTCCCGCACTGTTTCATCATCTGTCACTGTGCCAACTCTGCCAGAGAGCGCTGTTTACTTGCCACACTCATAGTTACATACAAAACAAAGGCATACAACCACCCTCTTATCCATTAAGCTACTCGTCTAAATATTACAACACCTGCATTCGAGTAGTATAATATGCCTTGAACTTGGCAATGCGCTGACTACTCTGATAGCCACAACGACTGTGACTTCAATAAAAATAGAAAATATACGAAGGTGTATAAATGTATGTGTGCGTTAAAGTTCCTTTGGCAGCAAAACAGACATGCAAGAAATACACATAATGCTCGTCGACACTCCTTCTCCCGGCTGAGTGCCGCCAGCGTCCCCAAATACTACTTACAAGCACATATATATACATATATATTAATACATACATATATGTATATACCTATATATACTCACTAGTATATTCTTGGATGAATACTTTTCTTAATATTTCTTTTTATTTTCACCTCTTCCTCCTTCCCGGCAGGCGGCAAGCAGCAAGCTTGAATTGTGTGAGTGTGTGAAGGAGTTCGTCGTAGAAGCGAACGTTCGCGTTCAGGGTGGTGGCATTGACACAGGCAAATTTCGCCTTGTGGGTCATCCAAATTAAATGTACAGAAAGGAAGAATGTGGTGGTAGATACTCTTATATACTAAACTACAATATATATGTATGTAGATGTGTATGTACTCCGTGCTTGAGGCAAAATCAATCGATAATATTAGAATTGGATTAAGCCTGAGTGACTAGGAAAATGTACGCCAACTTTCCAACGCTTTGTCGGGACTAGCGTGTAGCAAATGATTTGTGAAATTCGATGGAAGCAAAGTAGTGAAGTGTATAAGTGGCGAAAGCGAATAAAAACTGCAAGTAAGAAATGTCAATTAAGAAAAAATGTTTATGTAACCCAAACGATTTGTGTACACAAACCGTAGACGTAATGTTTCAAGGCTAAAATATATTCGAAGTTTTCAATTCTTTTCTATACATAAGTTTAATTTAATTGTTTATGCTTTGACTTGGCGAATCAACGAATTGTCAGTAAATGAAGTTTAAAGAGTATTTCAGCATGCTTAGCACTAAAATTTTCAGAAGTTTCGCTCAAGCACCAACCCGTTAGTCTTTTAATATTAACACTCTAAAAATAAATGCTGCTTTGGTACGTATGACACCACGTATTTTCGATTTTAGAGGTTTCTTCGGTTAAGTTTATCTAATATGGAAGATGTTCAACATTTATTCATTTCATTAAACTAAATAAAGGACATTGTTGTATTACTAGTATTTAATACTAAATGTTTGAAAACCTAAATCTCTAATAGTGTGCATTTAATCTGATATCTCGACGTCCTTCCCGAAAACCCGATAAAATTTACTACATAGAAACCAAGGTTGTATTATAACCTATTTTTCACAACCATCTGTCAGTATCAGCAGACCCTCTGTTCTTGTTTTATCATGTTTTACCAAATTATTTAACATCTGCTTTCACTGTAAGTGAAATTCTCACCAAACCCTGCACACATTTTCACGTCCTTCCAGTTCACCACGAGGTGAGAATCAATAACATTCAGAAAAGTAATCTTAAGACAAACAACTACTTTTGGAAATAAAATCTTTCTCACCCATTTCAGAACCTCTGTAGCTTCTCACCGATGTAACACTTACATATACGCACATACAAACTTAAAAGTATATATATCAAAATATATTCATTCCATTAAATGCATATTAACTTAAAATTTGTTGATGCCAATTGCACCCACCGCACAAAGAATTTCATATTACAAGAATTAACACAAAGTTGTATAATTTTAATCAAATTAAAGTCAATGCAATATGTTCGTATTTACATAAAACAGTTTAAGGCGCACTTACATATATATCATGTATATAATATACATAAGAGTCTGCACTCGAATATCGCATTTTTATTGCCGAACATTTCTGACTTTATATTTCATTTAATTCTTCACTCCTTACACTTCATTCACAGCCTGACAGGATCGGCGTTGGTGAAGAAAGTCGTGCGAACACGCATAACTGCAGGCAATGTCAAAAGTTGGTAATCATACCTAAGTGTATATGTAAATTTACATACACTTATATGTAGGTAAAGAGTACTATGCCCTCATATGTAAATTTTGGTGCAAGTTGTATGCCACCGTCTGACACTTGCGCGAATGTCGATGACGCACAGTGTTGCAAAATAAATCAAGAAGAAAGGAAAATTAATACAAAACGATCAAGCTGGCAACAGTAGTGAGAAATAATAACTCTCAAGAAGAAAGCTCATTTTCTTACTTACAAATTGTGTTTATTAAAATGAAAACAAGAACATACGAATATGGCAACTCTGTTCACGAATATAAAACAACTAAATTTTTTAAAAACACCCCTTTTCAGATTCCCACATCCCAACCATTATTTTACCAACCCGTTCTATACATCATCTTTAAACAATTGTCAAACATCTTTTTTTATAGGCATTATGTGACATTTTACACTCATAAATTGTTGGATCATTGTAATAATGAATTTTTAGGTAGGTGGTTACACTACACAAGTATTTTATTGTAATTACAACTATTTTTGGTTAAATTTAAATTTCACAACTTTGGTTATATAATCAACACCTAATTTCTTGTTAATAACGCAACTTCTTAAATTATATCACCATATTTCTTAGTGGAGTATGATCTTTACTACATTCTAATAAGTATTTGTATGCAACACACTATATATACTCACTCATAAAAATAAGTTATATCGAATTTCATACATTTGCTTGTATAAAAACTCTCGTTTTAATTTTTCCGGTCAGTTAGACGAATTCAGACCACAGTACGTCATGCACAAGGAAGTCTGCCACACTGTAGACACAGCTGGCAAAGCAAACACACTCGTACCTAAAGAAAAGAAAAGGTAATATGCAAAAACGTGAAGAAATATGAATGAGTCGAAGCAGCGTTTGAGGCGGAGCATGGAACAGTAAAATTTGTTGCAAAAGTCACGCTAGTTATATTCGTAACGAAATTATTGCTCATACCAAGCATTTGCAAAGTCAGAGAAGCCGATGGAAACAAGTAGCAGAGATAGACGTCAACGAAATGCCAAGCACTGTGTGTAATAATAATTTGCATAATAATGTCAAAATCAGATGAAATCAAGCAAAACAACGTTGACTGCATGACGTGATGGCAATTACTTATAAGGAAACTTTTTCTTAGGAAACTACGAAGTTCAATGCAAAGATGTTGCAATTAGAGTTGCCAATAAAAGTTTTAAATAAGAAAATTATTTCTTTTGCTCATATATTTTGCAACATCACTCTAAAAGTAGTTGTTGCAGCAACATAATAAAATTCTCGATTTACGTTATAGACGTACAAGTTACAAATTACCTTTCTTAAATATTAACGATATTTTTAATGCACACGATCTGGCTTAAATAAAATGATATTTAAATTTAATTATCATGGTCCAGCAAATATTTATGAGCTATCTACGAGTGAACGAATTATATTTTTTATTAAACTACAATATTCTAAATTTTGTTTCCTGACTTTTTCCAGCCACTCAGTATTATCTGTTACTCAGAGATACTCAGAGGCTGCAAATACTGTTGCTTCTACTCTCGCATAATTCGAAAATCGGCTGCAATTTTGACCGTTTGATTATTTCAACTATGACATTCGCTTCAGAATATATTAATATTAATATTGACAATTACTCTTCTATATAAGACAACGTTTTCAACAAGATTCAAAAGAAGATATTTGCTACCCATAATTAGCTTAAATTATAATTTATTTTTTAGAAGTGGTGAACTGACTACTAAAATTAGAGTTCCACTATAATCTAGATATTGTGTGGTTATCTTGAACATCTCAGACACGCTTTTTGAAAAATCTCAAGCATACAAATTTTTATCCATAATTTTGTAGAAATTACAACAAATTTTTAATTTTTGTCAGAAAGTTAAATTAACTTAAGTGGAATCGAACTAAATTAGGCATCTCTGCCTCTTAAGTGTAAATTCAATTTTGTGCCAAACTGTTTTCATCTTTCACGTTTTATATTCACATTATTACGATTTTGAGAAATTCCAATAATTTCTGTTAATTAAAAAATTTATTGACCCCTAAATACAATTAAGAACTTTTTGCTTGGCTTCAACTGCATATACGAAGTAATAACATATGCCCATTAGCCAACGAAAACATCCCTGAAGCGCAAATGTTTAATCCGAAAAGTGCAACACAGATTTACTTAATTCGCTCACAAATCTATATGCATTAAAACTATTAAGGAGTCCGATGTAAGTCCGCACATACACCACTCTGCAAACAATTAAAGTAATGAGCTCAAGAAAACATACAACCGTAATAGAGAGAAAAAATACAATAAAAAATGAACAAAAGAAAAGGGCAGATAAGAATGATAATGTAAGTATACACGTTTTTTCTTTCCTCCTACAAAAAAAAACTCCAGCAAATGTAGAGAAATTAAAGCGTAAAACACATTTTTGTATGTAGTTGTAAAAGTTTTCCGAGTTGGAGCTGTGAAAACACTAGTGACAACAGCGACATGACGACAACAATGACTGCATTAAGAATTACTTCATTTTCATTAACTGCGCAACAATGGCGCTAAGCGACATCAGAAGCAACAGAAGCACGTAGCTGGTAACCAACTCACCGAATAACGACCACCAGCCTGCTAAGCAGCCTTACATGAGGGAAAGCTCCCTATAAACATTACATCAGCCGGTTAGAAATCAACTTTTAATGGTAGACATCACTCGAAAATCCTTTCGAAAATCCAAAACAACTGAAAAAAATTGCAAATAATTATAGAAAAAGGCGAGGCGTTGCATAATCGCAGTTGATGGTTGATGAAAGAGGATAAGCACTTATGTACAATATATACAAAGTTTACAATTATCATTATATACAGGAATAAAAGCCAAACTTTTTGTAATTATTAAAGGCAATGTAATATGGTACTGAAAACTATTATATAACTTTCTACAATGATTAATAAAAAAATCCACTCAAATATCTGGGTATTGTCGTATCTATTTTACTAGATATGCAGTATTTAATCATATAATACTCATTATTGGTCATCGCTCATTTTTTCTCCTGACTTTTCTCAGTCCGAATAGGTATAGCAATACCATTACTCTTCCGTTCCCTTTTATAAAAAGCTTTTGCTCCTATATGTTAGGGTGCCATCATATTTTCTAATCTTATAAAATGCATTTAGAATTTTAATATTGTCTGCGAGGAACTTAAGACGTGATTATAACTTTTTCCAAAATTTTAAATTTTTCCTCGCGATCCTCAAGATGAACACATCTAACAGTGAATTACAATTAGGTCTCTTCTTGGTCACCAATCTCAATTTCAAGAATTCAACTAAATTTTGATCTCTAAGCTGGACTTTGGGTTCAAAACGACTGAGAAAGAAAGGCTAGAATCAAAAACTAAGTATTTAAGCGTGAAAGAAATATTTTGATTTGGTGTTTTTAAGAGAAGTTTCTTCTTACTAAACTAGTGTTTGGTCCTAAATTATACAAAATAACTTCCATTGAGTGGATATATCCATAGATTTCATGAAAATCCATAACCATAAATTCATTGATCCGATTATGTAAGCTACTTTCAATGTCATTATATTTGAATTTCGACAAAGCGATGTTTTTCGCAACCTAGTTAAGAACCTATATACATCTCTATGTACATATGTATATAATATTTCCACTGTAGTCATGATGGACATTCACCACTTGCAACGAAATGACGCACTTAAAGTTCAAGTAGTGGTAAAAAAGTGAGAACAATAACTACGAAAGAACATACGACAACCGCCATAAAAGAAGTCAGCAACAATAAAAAGCTCATAACACAATGTCAAATGTAGAAGGATTTGGATGCCATTTTTGTATTGCAATCCTTAACTCAGTCATTGTAGATTTTACTATGTGCTATTTACAGTGGCAACGGCATTTAAACGAATTATACCTTCTCATGGTTGAAACATTGAAACATAGGGATCTAAGCAAGCTTTAAAGTAGATAAATTAAGTTTGAAATGAAGGACGATAATGTGCTCCTACAAACTTAAGTCTTACTATATCATGAATAAGAAATAGAAGAACCTACAGAATTCTCTGAAATTACGATATTGATTCCTTACACTCAAAGATGAGAGAAATAGGGAAATCAATGGCTTGCATTGAAGAATCGTAGATCACAGAATGGTAAGTTGAGTTGATCACATTATCATTAAAAATAATTAAAATAAATAGTATCAGTAACAACTATATGGACACACTGTATGCAAGTGCTGTGCATATATTCTTTATCTGAATCTATGTGCGCTTTACGTGTCAGTTGCCCGGCGGGCGCAATTAGATATTTCTCCGCCCTTTTTTATGCGCAGACACTTCTCTGCCACATTATGTGTAACTTCTGCGTCCAGTTTGTATGCTTGTGTATGTATGAATGAAAGCACGTTCACATACTTGCAGCTTTGCATTGTTTTCATGCGCTTTTTTCCACGCAACCTATCCTGCTGTCAATTATGCTTTTCTTATCGTAGACAACTATCTTGTTCGTTTATTTGTGCGGAGATAAGCATACATACGGAACCGCATATTCTTATACATACTCGCATTAGAGTATGCCTTGCTTTTTCCCACTGTTGCATTGTTCAACATTTTGACATTCATGAGTGTCAGAGTTAACAACTCATTGCAACAAAGTCAGAGTGCGCCAGAACGCTAACTAACGGCATATAACGGAAGTGCAAACAGTTGCTCCGGCACATATATCGGCACAAGTATTTATGTTTGTATGTAGGTAAATAGGTAACGACGCATCCAAGTCATTATGTAGCATAAGCAACAATGGGTTTAAGGACAGTTAGTTGGGTTTACATGAGGATTATGTTCACTTCTAAACTGACTATCAGCAAATTTATCATGTTACCTACATTTAGTACTTCCGACAGATTCTTGACCAATAGTTGTCATGGAATCTAGTGTTTAGATATAAACAAAGCAGCTCTGATGGGATCTGATAAGCGCTTGTTACTCTTGTTACAGCTAATGCATTGACCTTATAGAGCAGTAATTAAATTAGGACAGAATTCTCTAGACCAAATTACTTCTGAGACCACCGAAAATATCTATGATTGAACTTCGATCTTTAAAATGACTCTACGTCATCACTTCAATCATTTTTGATGGTTATCTGGTATTCAACCAAACTGTTTTTTCGATGTATGGTCAAGTTGGGATGTTTTTTGGCGAAACTTGGACTATTGAAACTGATATTATAATCGTATTAAATTCTATAAAAGCTGAAACAGAAATTGTATTGTGAAGCAGAATCGATTATATTTCGTAGGGAGCGCAGAAGAGATACAATCGACTATCTTATTAAAGGAATCTGAGGCCGATAGTTAGAAGGTATTTATTTTGTTTAGAATTGCTATCTAAACCCAGCAGAGGCGAACCTCTGAGTCTAAGCTTTGAACCCTCCACTCATAAAGGTCATTAGCAAAATAACGAAATAACTTTAAGCTGTTTAAATAAGCAACGCTGTAATTGTAGAACTTTTGAAACAAGACATTTAAAATGGAAGCACACTTATGCACAACAGATATCCAACATATCTCTACCACAAACTTTTTTCTCTTATGCACAAAAAACTTTGCGTTGTTTTTCATCTTTAAACGATTTTCATTTTGACCACTCTCTCCTTCTGTTTTTTACTTTTTGCTCTTCAAGCAGCTCTTTCTACATATCTAACTGCACAATTTCTTTCGTCTGTGCTTAAAGCCACTTTCGTAATGACGTTAAAGCTTAAGTGGTATGAAATCTTAATCGGCTTTTTCTGCTACAATTACCATTTTCGAAATTGCCACTTGAAATGATGACAGCTAACCTCTTCTCCTTCATTCCATCACTTCTTTCGCAATTCGATTGTAAATAATGCGAGTATTGCATAAGTGGTACTTGTGATAATGTCAATGAAGGCTTAAATAAGTCCGCATATAAGAATTAGGTTTTTGCAATTTAATGGAAAATGGACAGATTAGAAAGTATTTATGTGAGTATTACGCAAGTATTACAAATATTAATTTGAACAGTGTTGTATCGATGGCTTATGACTAATATGATTAAAGGTGTTGAGCTTTTGCAGGGAAGAATAAGAGATAAGAAGATAATAATTGAAGATGATTAATATAGATGTATAATAACATTTTTGTTTATTATACCCCATTCGAAATGGAGATTAGATCAATTATATTGTCAAAAAGCAAAAATCTGTTTATCCCTTGCAAAGCATTGTTCCTTCAAGCCAACTTCTCAGGCTGAATGTGCCCTTGAAAGATCTCTGGATCCGTGCCATGAACCCAAACTAAGGAAAGGTTTAAAAGCCTTTCAATATATTTTAAAACGCGAGTAAGATCCAAATTACCGAAAGACCTGTGCTCACAGCTTTACTAAATGTTTGGACAAACGTTCTTCCTATTTATTATATTTATTATTTGTCACCAACAAAACAACTGATTGATATTGTGTGTGTATATTTAAAAAATCTTTTGTTAGAAAGACTATTGAAATACAACTCTATTGAAAATTTGTCGAAATTTGGATACTCGGGCCATTATAGTGTACTCACTGACCTATGGTGATAACAATTATTATCTAATACTAAAGCAACTTGTCTAAGGCAGCCGCACCTACTCATGCTAAAATAGTCATGCGAATCAATATTAAATACATATCAACGAGTATGTATATACTTCGAAGGATTATACGGGGATGAAGAGGACTACGAAGAAAAACAAATTATTACCACATTAAAGTTTTGCAAGTGACAACCACCATTGTTATCTCGGTCGTAATTACTTTTATGTAACGATTACTACAACAAAAACAAAACTAACAGAGTTATTCAACCGAAAGTGCGCAACACCCAATCCCCCTTTCCGCTTTTATATGTACCACTGGACTAGTGTTACCGCTGTTATCACAACTTGGAATATAAATTTCTTTTCTGCTTTTATTTCTTTCTTCTGACCCTTTTTCCTACGTCGTAAAATTCACTACGCAGCTGTTAGCATTTTCAATCACAATTCTAGGCTGCCGCTGGCAATTGACACCATTGCAAACGTCTCAGCGCGCAACTTTACCGGAAATGTACAATAAAATTTCATTATAGCTGCTACATTGCTCCTCGGACCACTGTATGTAGTCTGAAGTAAGATACGCCAAAAAGTTTTCCTGCCGACTCGCCGTGCGCCAGCAGTATGAAAATAAGCGTCAGTCTTTGAAATTCATCACTGAATCATAGAACGGGCTCGCCGGTTTGTGGCCAAGAACTGTAAACGTGCCCGAAATACACCACCGGTAAATATGCACAGTTTTTGCATAATTACATTTAAGCTTCGTCAACTTTTTGCACCTAGTGCATGATGTTTCAAAATGAATTTTAGTTTTGCTTACCTAACGAACGCAGATATTATAATAAATTCAAGGTATGTAATGACTAATTTTCAATAATGTAAAATGCACCTTGATAACATCATTAAATTAATAAAAATCAGTAAATATATTTCCTTAAAATGCTATTTATATTGTATGGAGTAAAATCAGTTGACGTTCACTTTTACGCCACTCATTCTACAGTTTTTTTCAATTTTCTTTAATTAGAAAGATGAAAATATATATTATTTATTTTTTAATTAAAATTTTAATATTTTCAACCACATATGAAATGTGTAGCTATAGCATTTATTTTTCAAAGCCGTCTTATATCAGCTGCTCCTTACTTATTCACATTTATGGTAATTTTCCCATTTAATTTTCCCTTTAAAATACGGTTGCGTAAGTGGTTTGTAAAATGCATGTGCTCTCACATTTTCTTCCCTCTCCAAAGCACTTATTTATCAATTGTCAATACTGTCATTGTAAATACATATATATTTTTTTACTTTTAAAATTTTTTCTAATTACTTTCAAAAATACTGGTTCTATAAGACGATAAAATAAGTATAAACAAGCTATTTCAACACTTAATTTCAACTTGCAGGATATGCCCTGCTAATTATTCCTTCGGCTTGGCCACCACTGTGTGTCATTAGCATTTCCTCTGACAGCGTAATCTTCCTGTTTTCCAGCAAAGCCTTACACGAAATGTAAATAACGATAAAATATGCAAACCAAAATTTTATTATATACGGTTTTCCTCTTTCGTCTTACTTCGTTTTTTTTAATATATTCTTATTACGTGTTTTACTTTTAACGCCCATTTTTATAGTTCATTAGCATTCACCGCATAATAACAGTTATATGCATACTTATATTAAAAAAGAAGAGCAGGTTGATTTTATTTAAAAAATATTATCTTCATTGCTGAAATTTGTGAATATTTTCTAATGATCAAGTAGCTTACCGTGACGAATACTAGCTACAGCTTAATACTACTGATATTTTAATCAAATTGTCAAAGAAAAGCTCGGGCACCATTGTGGAAAACCTTGATTCATTTCACCCAGAGTTATGAGGCTTTACCTCATAATGAATTTCACTGAAAAGGCGCCACAATCTATTATATCTAAAAGGTGTTTACTACAAGAATTAGTTGCTAACAGCATTGACTCCTCGAAACAATACATAATGAATATCTGTCGACCCTTTGAAGGGGAGCTTTTATAACTTGAAGACAACTTAAGATTCTTCTTTCGGTTATGATCTAATGTTCAACTTGCGCAGCAGCGATAATTACACTTAATTTGCAACGTTTTCAAGTCGATTTCCACACGTACGCAAGTAATGACTGCATTGATGATCTTTGAAAATTCTCAATGAACACAATTTGCACATTTAATTAATTGAAGTTTATGATGGGATCTTATCCTAGTAAGATATATTTATATTATTATGTTAGCCATGCAATATTACAAAATCGTTTTTCTATCACACCTATTTGGTATCTTCCGCCTTCACAAACACAGTAATTCCTACCACTTTTTGAGCCCCATAAACGTTTGTATATTGCCTTAAGCTCCAAATTATCATCCTCACTTACCAGTTGTTGAGAGACTCCCAACTTGATCCCCCAATCATTGATTGGTTATTTGCACATTTATTAAATCAGCGTGTCAAATGGTGAAACAAACGCGCATGTAATGCCATATTGCTCTTGACAAAATTTAAACATAGCTGTCCACACAAACTCATAAAACATCCCCCACGAAAGCGACCTTAAACGCTTAGGAGCAGCCAAATGGCAAAACAAGCCTGATAAAAATATTGAACACGTCAAATGTAATAACGATTTTGTACAACACTTTGTTGTTGTTTATTTTTGTTGCTGTCGTTGTAAAATATCTTGAGTATTACTTCTTCACAGGCCACCTGTGCTCCCACAGCCGTCTTCACTTTGCTAAATCTGCTTTTTATCATTCCACTACTCGTGTTCGCTCATTCACTTTGAATGCTACTGAATGCTTGTGTGATTATCTAAATGATTGCACCCGAGCACCTAAGCATAGATATTAATACAGTAGAGCTTGAATATGTGGTGGCTGACAGTCGAGCAATGAGGCCCAGGTGTGTGTTTTCAATGCAACATCGTCGTTCTTTTTGCGTCCGCCGGTTTGAGGCGTTTCACTGCTCCGATGATACAGCATACAGTGGGGTGAATCAATATCTCATTATTGTATTTGAATTATTTGATCTTATAAAATAATTTGAAGGAAGGGAAAATTGTTAAAGATAGATAGAGTTCGCGAATATGAACAGAATTACGAGATGACTACTACTTGACTAAAGGTTGAGAAATCTTGATGGAAGTCGGTACACGAAGGAAATAGATATACAGTGCAGAAATAGGAAAAATCTAATGATAAACACGCCCACTCCCCATATAATGGGGAGTGCGTTAACTCGCTACGGAGAAACGTTAGAGTCATAAAATTTTAGATTAAAAATGGTGCGTTAGGCCTACATGTAAGTTGGAGAATTGGCGTGATACCGCCCACTTCAAGGTGAAACCCTATAAGTCAGGAAATACCGAACCAGTTTTAAAGAAATTTTATACCTAACACCTGTATATTACACAATTTTTAATATCATCAAATTCCTTTTCTTTACAATATATAAATCTAGCACCAGTGAAAATATCGGAATAAAATTTGTACAAATAGTGCCTTCAAGGGTTAGAGCCTCTTACGTGCATGTGGTCCAAGGAGGCCTATAACTTTTGAAGGCCCTAGCTATCAAATATGACAACCTCAGTATCTATGGCTGACTTACATTAAATATCAGTAAATTTGCGAGATATTACAAGTATAATGAAATTCAGAAGACATATTTTACTGATAAATAAAAACGTCTCTAAATTTTTCCAAAAACATATGTGACTGTGCCACTGTACCACTGTGCGTCGTACCATAGCCATAAGCAAGTTGTACTGCGGAAGGTAATCGACTTCCTAGTGGTTTGAATGAGGTACGCTCAAGAAATTTAATCGGCATACCTATGCACTGAGCTGCATTCTCGAATCTCCTTTCAGAGTACCCTTTTCATGTACCTACAAACCCAGAAGTATTCGGGCACTGTGTTTGTGTATTTGTTGTTCTCATTCGTGTTACTTTGGGTTTTGGTGCTTTGTATCTTCCGCCCGTGTCAAAATTTATTTCCTCCGGATTGTGCTCATTTTTTCTTTTTCATTAACATTAGGCGAACGAAATGTTTTGTTACCGCGCTTATCTTTATTTAGTGGCTCCTACCAGCTTTTGTGCAACGCCGCTGTGCCAGTGCTCCATATTGATTGTAATTTCTGCAGTTGGCTTGCTTTCATTTTATTGGCATATTTACACGATTTAATGCTCTAATGATGCGCAATTTGTCGTTAATTTTTTGGTATTTTGGGGTTCGCTTTTTTGTGTGTTCTCAGGTTTCGTTCGCATTCGCTCCTATATACTCCGTACGTACATACTATGCTCATTTCGTACAGCGCTAATTGTGGTTCATGGTTTTGGTACTTTCGGGTACAAGCCGTTGTATTCGGAGCTTAGAAGCTTTTACGATTTTAACGATTAAAATTTAAATCAGAAATATTATCATTAAATGTTTCACATTTTTCTCATTTAAGGGAAAAAGTTCTTGAAGGAAAACTGGTCTATGGGAAAAATACACGGAATTCCAAATAAAATGACAGTTAACAAGGAAGAGCTAAGCTTGGGTAGAACCGAACATGTTATACTCTTACAACTTGCAAGGTTCAAAGCCGGCGAAATACCTTTTCAGGTGTTGGGAAAACTTTACATTTAATGTAGCGAAAGAATTTAAAATTCATTATTCGATGAAATCGTGAATGGATTCAATCAAATTTGTATCTTATTAACTTACATTCAGTAAGGTAAGAAATTATTGATCCGATTCAATCCATTTTCGACATGCAAGCATACTGTTATCTGAGATTGACCGATATTTTCGATAAAAAGTTCGCTATAGGAACTGGGGTCTATCTGTTATATTCATCGTTTCTTGATTTGTATATTGAAAAGTGAAAGAATCATATGGAATTAAAAATTATGTTATATAGGAAGTAGATTGTAGTCCTTTTGGCTCATTTTCATACTGTAACATAGAAATATCAGTATAATATTACCTACCGAATTTGGTTGATAACCGTCAAGCAGGTCTCCAGATATGAGTTTTTACCTAAATGTAATCGGTGGCATGCCCATTGTTCAAATTTTTTATTGACTCCTATAAAGCTTTCTCCTATCATTTCGGGTGTGAAACCGTGGTGGGGAGCGAGCGGGGTTATCATCCGAGTTCACCTATTTTCACACTGTCGGTAGGAGTGCTCAAAATATTTGTCCTGACTGAATTTAGTTATTACAGCTTTGGTGGTTTAGGATAAATGCAGATTAAACCTATTGGAGGGCGGAGCCACGCCCACTTTTCCAAAAATTTTTCCGTAATTAAATTCCTTATACCAAATAACAGCCTTATATGGCTCGTATTATATATATTGATCATTTATATATATATAAACCCTATATCTAACTCGATTAGTTTTCGTTGATACCAAAAACCGTTAAGTAAAAAAAAACTATTATACTCTATGACAACATGTTGCAAGTGTGCTTGATTGGATGTTAAATTCATCAGAACCTTTTTCAGCCGCCTGTCTTGCGTTTTCGGCTTTATCGAAGAAAAACTGTAAAATATGGAGAATTTTCTCTTTGCTGGAGTGTCCATCTTTTACGAGTGCTCCAACAATACTGAGTCAAGTAATCGCACAACTGTTTGAAAATGGATTTTTGTACAAAATCTTTTCTGTCTAACGTCATATAGCATAACCCGATCGAACTATAGAGATACAGATTACTAAACACATCCTTTGAAAAAATAGTGGTTTTATTTTTCATACACTTTATATAAATGCTAAGACAGAAATAACATACATTTTTATTTATTAAAAGTCACAAGTACTCACTACTTTTACGAAGTTTTTTATTAATAAGGTATCGAAATTTAAACCTGATTTCCTTAAATTTGCAACCGCAGCCATTCATTGACGTTGCACCTGTTAAATTTCAATGTTTACACGTGTATAACATAACTGTTCAACCATGCACTGAACATTTATATACAACAGCTTACATTCAACAAAACACAGTTGCACACGCAATTCATATGCATATATACATACATATATACGTATTTATATACATATATATATGTGTATGTCTAGACGTCCCCCTCAAGGCAATTTAATCCATTACATTTATGAGTAATATGATCGTAAGTGCTCATATATTACATTGTATGTATGTATACATAAATAATACCGGCAGGCAGAAAAATATTTACATATTTACGACCTAAATATACATATAGATAGACAGGTAATTTTATTCATATACATATATATATGAAAGTAGCAACCTAGTTAAAAGAGTCATTCCCAATGGAAAATCAATTGAAATGAATGATTAAACATGTATTAACAAAATATATAGAATATATTCTTTAAATTATTTTCAATAGTAAAAAATGTATGTCTTTTGCTGTAGAAATAAAGGACTCGCCTGAATGCTACCGAAGTGACAGCTGTTGTTCGCATAAAAATCTGGTTCCGTTACGCTGAAACAGGTCTGACTGTTGTATTAATAACTGGAACTGTTACCGAGTTGAAAAAAATTAGAATACAGTACCAATTTGTGACAGGATACTTTTACTTTTCCTTAATCTTGAGTTGGCAGGTGGTACGAAAGAGTTTGACAGGGGCATTTGAATTTGTTGGATCTGTGTTACTGCTCTCTGAACTCTGCAATGAGGTAATATTCATAATATTGCATAAATATCACAACGACGCATAACTTAAGTTTATTGTACTCTCCTGATCTCTAATTAATATTTTCCTCGAGGAGATAAGAAACTGTTTATCTTGTAAACATTTAGACTTTATATACTATCATTTTAACTACACTATTTAGAAAGTATTTTCGGGTAGTTTTTCGTCACAGAGTTTTCTACTTCAGAATATGTATTTCAAATATACACATTTTTACACCAAAAAATATTCGCAAAGTCCTTAATGTGCTTTCATTTCATTTACTGCAGCGAGCAGCTGTTGTATGTATATAATAAGCTTTCCTATTGCTTATATACTGTATGAGTTAGCCTATTACTTTTATAGATGGAATCAAATATTTTTTAAAGCAAATTCAGTCAGTTATGCTGCAAAGCCATAATTCCTTTAGTTATCAAATTAGAAAACTTTTCAGATTGTCGATCGATTGATAGGTTTGGTTAGCAATTTTAAAATTTTTCTTAAAACATAATGTAATTTCTCTAACATTTTTATATTTTTTTGCAAGCGTATATCTACAGCTTTGGGCAAGCAAAGGTGCGTACATATGTTAATAACAGCAAATGATACGCACGTGTATGTACGAAAACTACCAGTTTGCATGCATAAAACAACCGTTGCGTTGCGCACAATAAACGGTTGGCTGGTATCATTTACAGCTATCAATGGGGAATTATCTAGTCAATCTGCATACATAAGTGTGTATAAGCAATTTGAGCATGTAGAACGGCGAAACAATATGGCCACAAGGCAAACCATAAATAGGCCCGACTGCGTGTTGACAAGAGCGAGCAAGGAGGCAAGCAACTACATGACGGCTGCAAGCCACTTATTCATGCCAACACTTAAGCTACCGCCTATACTGTGTTAATCGTATTTATAAATATGGACGTACAAGTAAGTGTATTCAAAAAACCCAGAGACACCACAGCGCATCAAGAACAACATGTCGATGATGTTTCCCAGTTGTTGTTGTGTTGTTTCAACCGATTATGCCGTAATAATCGTTGTGTTAATAGTCACCGCTGTATTGTGTATGGGCATTTTACACATTGAGTTCGCTGATATGATTCCGTTCTGCCGGCTCGTCTCGTTTTTGCATACAGCTATATATTAAGACGTGCTTGGTAATTATGTGAAATCCACTAAATAAGCATATGCGAATAATTTAATCAGGCAGCAACGCTCTTACATTTTATTAAAAGTTAAACACCATAATGGTGTTATTCTGATGTGTGGTGACACAAATGAGTAATTCGTGAACAGAGTCTGCTTCCCATTTGTCTTTTTTATACCCTGGGGTAAAGAGTACATTAAGTTTGCCACGCAGCTTGTAACACCCAAAAGAAAACATTGCAGGCCCTATAAAATATATATGTATGTACATTATCAGCTGAGTCGATTTAGCCATGTCCGTTCGTTAGTCTATCTGTATATACACAAACTAGTCCACAAACTGAACGATCAAAATCCAATCCTTGTCTAGAAAAGTTTTTTGTTTGAGGATATGTCTTCATAAAATTAAGCATGGATTATTGTCCAAGGCAACGGTAAAATTTCCGATCAAAATCACGTTCTTGTATGGAATCTTTTGTATTTGTAAAGTTTATTATAATTTCGGTGCAATCGAAGTTAACGTTTTGTTCTTGTATTTTAATGTTTTAAAATTATAGCGTATCTCATTATCATTACCTATATATAATTAAAACCACAATAAGGGTACTTTTAAATGATCGCATTTGCGTGGAACGAAACTTTTTTGAGATATTAGTTCAGGAAGCTTATCGGGGACTATATTTTTCAGTGAACATTCATATCTACAAGATTGAGTGAGCTTCTGTATATTTGAGAGTACATATCTGTATTTAATTTCCTTAATCATATTTCAGTTTGAGAGAGAGTCTAAAGTTTGGTTCCACCCGCATTTAGTGTCGCCTTTCTTGTTAAATTGTATACTCCCACCATAAATCACGCTGCCAGTATGCATTCAGGTAACTAAGATGATAATAAGCTGTTTAATGCCGCGTATTTGTTTATTTATCAGCTATCGGCAGCAGCCAGCTGCCTCAAAGCAGTTTAGCCAAACCAACAAAAGATGCATGTGCGCAGGAGTATGCACAACGGTATTTTGATATATTCACATGCACATTTGTGGCGCATGTTTTGAGCATGTACAATATAACAGCGCTTATAAATAGCTCGTCACACTTACCGCACCATGACATATTCCATAAGGAACTCTTTCATTGCCGCAGCACACTTCCGCTACGATGCAGCCAAGTCTGACTTTGCAATCGCCCGCAATGAGATTGTTGTTATTTTTATCCGGCAATCTGATTTTGCAGCATACAGAAGTGCCAGCGTGCATATGTAAGTGTATTTATACAATCGCGTTGCTTTGATTTTCCACACATCCATCCATCTCATTGGTTGTTGCTGGTGGGCGCCAGTGTTGTTGCTTTAAATATAATATACCTAAGTGCTTGCAACAAAAGTGCATATGCTAATATATATATGTATGTATGCAGGCATCCATGCAGGCAAGCTGCCAAGGATTATTTTTAAACCGTACACCTTTGTAAGTGTGTGTGTGCACATTTACGTGCACTTTTTCATCCACTAAAGTGGAGATTAGTCCTTGACATTAATGAATGGTTTGGCTCACAAGCATATTTATTGTACTAAGTCAAAGACATGTGGCATTCCTTGGGGCAGCGCTTGAAGGAGCTGCTTAGCTTCTTAACAAGAATGTTTGTGTATTTGCACATGAGTAAACATCATTTAGCTGGCAGGCGTGTGGCGGTATTTAAGTCAATGAAACTTGTGTTTAAAGTGTAAAGGATACTTAAGCAACACAACCGCGCAAAGTTAAAATGCGTGCTTTGTATTGTGCACATGGATTTAAGAATTGACTCAAGTAAGAGTTCAATACATGCATCGAAGTGTCTTTAAGACGTTTTTCTGTAGGTTTGAAAAATTAAATTCGTAAAAGAAATTAATTTAAAAACTTTTTAATGTCAACCGAGTTGGTGTTGAGGCATTTTGTGAAGCTCACGAGTAAGCAAAAGCTGTTTTACCAATGGGTCAAACATTTCCTTAATACTGAGTTACATTTAATAGCAGCAGTTCATAAAAAAACCAAACAGCTTAGCAAGCTAGGCGATAGAAGTGATGATGGGCACTTGAAATAAAAATACTCACCCTAGCCAACAAGTTTTATGAAATAGAAATATTTCTCCCATAACAGATAATCCTGGAATTTTTAATTTATTTATTTATTCATATTTAATTTATTATTCATTATTCTGGAATTTTTAAGGGTGTTAGGTCAATGAAAAAAGAGGTTTTCGCCTCCATTTATAAAAAAAAACTATTCATACACTTTCATACTTTCTTGTTCAAGAAAAGATACAATTGGTTTGTGGTATGAAAAATATGAAATGAAAACTTGTGATTGTAACTTATTTAAATATCTTGAGAAAATTGCATCTATTGTCGTGTCTGAGCTGGTTTTTGGGTCTTTGGGATTATTATTCAATTTGAAATTAAATTTCTAAACTTTGTACAAGTGTTTGAGCTTCTTTCAAGGCAAAATTGACATTAAAATCATCGCTTGAAACCAATAGTGTGCAAATCTTCTCCTAATACCACTCTATGTATGAATTTTATTATATCGTTAATTCTCTGGTTCTGAGTGATGTAGAGAACAATCATTACCACACTCTGTCCGCTTTCTATGACACATTCGGCCGCACAAATATCTCCAACTGCAGCAGCATTCACAGCCAACCAGTTAATTTGTTGTAAATTCATATCCATATGTGGGTTGACAATATTTATTCTGTCAGTGGAATTATGGTAGACAGCTCCCGCACCAGCTCTTACATTGGGACGTTTGAAATGGACGACACAATCGAAGTTCGGCACATCCACAGCTTCTTCATTGTTTATCCATGTTTCCGAAAAGAATGTACTGTGGCCGTCAAGTCTACTGCGTGAGCCCGTAAACTTTGGCAATTCGGAGAGAATAATCAGAGAATTAACATTAACACTTCAAAAAATAATTGCGAAAACCAGTAAATGCAGTTTGACAGCTAGTATATTTTAGGTCCAGTATATTAGGAGTCCCTTTACTTTAATATTTATAATCTTGTTCTATAGATAATGAAACAACAATTAAGCATGCAAATTCTTAACACCTAATATAGCACATTGGTATATACATACTTATATACATTTCTTTTTCTCTAGCATAGTAGTCACAAATATGAATATTGATGTTTTTGTAATTTTTATAAGGCTGTCAATTGTTAAAACTTATTTGCTTTATTGGTGATGTCGAATCGAACAAACAACTAGTATAAATAAACTAAGCTGAAATAATCAATCAATTAATCAATAGAGATAAAACAAGAAGAGATTATTTAATTTAAATAAGCTATTGGCATGCTCTGAAACGCATTGTTATTGTTAATGGATTTAACCAATACATTTATTATGAGTGTAGATTATAACGCTACTTCAAATTATGAAGGAAAAGTGTATGGAAGTGTGTAAGTTTTTGTTTAGTGGCAGGTTTTCCACAAATCTTTTAATAGTTGCAAATATATGACGAAGAACTCAAAGTGCGATTTCCGCTTTGGTCGTCGAAAAAGCAAACGTTTAAAGGGGATACAAGTCGGAGTTCACTGAAATGGTTTCCTGCTGCTTGCAAATTATAATTTCCCAAAATAATAATAAGTGGTAAGCCCAAAATATTTCATAATTTAAAGCCAAAATGATAGAACACAAAATTCTTTAAATTCAAACTATATTTAAAAGCAACAGATCTTGTATACTCTGCGTAGGGATTAATTGCCAGTTGCACCTGAGTAGCTTTACAACACTCATTACTTTTAGTTTGCGCACACAAGTTTTTCTTGGAAAGTTTTCAATTACTTGCTAAAGTATAGGATTTAAATTTGTTGTAGTACGAGAACTTCCAAAAAACTTGTATCTTTACCATCTTCTTTATCTGCTGGCAATTTACGTAAAGAAGCCACAGTCAAATCTCTACCTACGAAAGGGATCAGTAGCACTGCGCTTCGACCACAAATACAACTGAAAGTTTGTTTGAGTTAAAAACAGCATTGCGGCGTACGAGTATATACAATACATATATACCGTAGTCATTTTCCGTCAATGCAACAACTACGCGCTACTGCAGTACGCTCAGCTCTATAGCAATTGTTGCAAGTATATTCAATGGAGAACATTTTGAGTTGAATCTGCATTGTCTTTAAAGCGCTTAACATCTTCATATTTCAATGAATGAAGTGTTGCAATAAATTACTGTATATATTAGTATGAATGCCACGGCTTTAATGCTTCCATTACTTGATAGCAGATATTCTTCCATTTTTCGAACTTGAAACTTTGTTATATGAAATTGAAGTTGTGTTAATTACAATCGCACACAACTAACAATAACAACCACAAGTCGGCAAGAATAACACGATTTCTCAATTTTCGGCTAACAAACTTTAATGGTTGCCTGCCACACAACGTGCTGCGTTTCAGCAGTTCACTGAAACTACCGCTGCCAATGTCACTGCTGCAAGTGCCAGCTGAATGGTAGTTGCAACATTGCAGCATCTGCCGTCAGCACCATGTAAGCGCGTGTGCATCCACATTGCAGTGAATTTGGAAAACCGCGAAATTTAAGTTTTATGGTATATGCATAAAGTAAGTTGCAGAAAAAAGAAAACACAAATCAAAAATAATTTCGACATAACCACCACCATGTGGAAAGTCGTAGCATAAGAACGCGAAATTGCAGCAGCAGAGCAACCAAATTGAGCAACAACAACAAAATGTGACAATGGAAGGTAAAAGAAGCGAGTTAACCATATTTTATTGCGGTCTCGAATAAACTATTGTCGAAGTTTTTTACTCATTTCGCATAACTATATATATATTGTTTGCATTTATATGTATTAGACCGCACTGTCAGCTGGCATAACGTTTTGTGATCAAAAGAAAGGTATAAAACTGCATTATATCAAAATTGCATTTGTTCAGAATCGCTCAATTTTTATGACTTTGCTTTGAATCTAGTCGAACGGCATCTTTATTGCCACAAAAATGCGTCATTGCACTTTCCTGCCACACTCTCGAAATATAGCAGCGGCCATAACAACATGGATATCTAGTAGCACGTTGCATGCAACATTTGTTCAACACTGCATTTTACTTCACAACTTCCCGCTATAAAAATTTAACTTCAGCTGCACTTGTGCGGGCCAACACGTCGCACTGGCAGCTCGTTAACTCGTGACTAGCATCGTGTGCATTCAGCTCCTTTACAGCTGTGGATAAGAAAATCTTGCAAAAACGTAGCAGACACAGCTACTGCGTGTGCGGTGTAAAAAGTATCTCAATGTCTATAATTAGCTGTAAATGTGCAGTTTTCACACCCAGTCGCGTACATAAACTCATCTGGTCGGCTCATCATGCTGCTGGCAGTTTTCAAGCAGACAATGTCGTAAAATCAATTGGCAAAAAACCATTAAACTTTATTTTTCCTCTATTTCTTTATTAATCGCTAGTGAAGGCGAGTCTATAAAGTACGCAACTACTGTTAGATTATCATGGGTTTGTATTCCAGGACATATGATACGGCACAGAGGCTTTTTATCTTAGAACTAGGTACTGTTGGCGGACCAGCTAGGGAAACAATGAGTCTGAGTTCTTCGCGTTTGCTGCAGTTATTTTTGCTTAACTAGGATGAATTCTTTTTCCACTAAAACTAGTAGTTGTACTTTCAGAGTGCCTACCGAATATAAAGTTTCCGCAGTCCCTTATTCAACATTTTGACAATTTCAGGACCCTCCTAGTAGCTTCTATTGCATCTTTAAATCGCAAAACAAGCAAGGTTCGTACGAATTTAATAAATAGACTGTTGCCAGCCAAAGTTACTTTGATGAGGCAATATTTGTTACCATTCCATTGTCGGACCTGGAGCCTAACCATTCTATTGAGGAATATACGATATTCCATTTTGAAGCAAGAACATTTTTATTCGCAAGAAACGATAATGTTTCTATACTGAGCCGCGTAGCTTGAGATTTTAAGTGCAATTGCATTATTTGAAGAAGTTCCAACTTGCTTAGACGTGGTCACTTCGCTAGTAAGGAACAAGAGTTCCTCTTGAAAGTGATCCATACACGAGATTCGAAAAGGACGTTGGCCAAAGTACCAAGTATTGAAGGCAATAATTTTGGTGAAATCCCATTTTTGATGAAATCATATTTTTATTTTTGACCACTGTGTTACACTTCCTTTACTGAAGTTGCTATATACTGAGAATCATTGCTACGAAAGGCAACACAAAAGCCAAGGAAGCAAAATCAAATGCAACAACAACAACTAGAATCGTGTAATAAACTGCCTGGGTCTAGTTAAATTGCGAGCACGCGACCGCGACTGCAGAACGCATACACTTGGGTGTCTTCTATAATTGTTTGTAAAATTTATGGACGCAAAAGTACAGATATACATTCGTATGTTTCTGTCAGTGTGTGTATTTGAAATTTAATAGCCTCACACTGATACTTGCTCTATCTTCTTTCATGGCTTTCAACATACTGCTTTCATAAGGCAAGTGCAAAGTGCAATGAACTCCACAATCGACAGAGATAACAAACGAATTGCAGATGACAAAATGTGTCACTATCTCTGAAAATGGAGAGAAAACTACAGTAATTCTGTGTATGGAAGTGGAGTTTTTACAACAATATCAATTCTCTATTAATGGAATGTCACTTTTATCTATTCATTCCGAGCAATTTAGAGTGGGACGATAGCTTCTAGTTGATTTGATACATAACATATTACGATTTAATTAACACATATATTGTGTGCGTTTTGAACTTATTATATAAATGAATAGCCCTTTTTAGCCACCTCCGAATGTTTATTGGCTTTTAGAAGGAAAGTTGTCAAATCATAAATAGTAAAATGACAATTAACATCAAAAGCTCTTAACAAGGGACTAAACTTTTTATGTTTTATAAAGCCACTCTCTGTAGTGTGAAAAGTATGTATATATAAGTCGTTTGTTCAGCAAATCTCTTTTTACTCAGTTTTCGTGGAATGGCAGAGCACTTAGATCTTAGCACTTCGAGAAAGATTATCTCTCTTTGTCAGTTAGTTTCTTTTTTTTTATATTTTTGATAACGACAAAACCCTTATTCGACTTCCCTAGGTCGGATAAAGAAACTCTAGGAAAACCCATCTCCTTTCCTTAAATCGTTAAACACCTAACTTATTTAAGTTTTAGCTCTAGGGATTGACGTATATTCTAATATACCAGCTGATCAGATTTGACCTGGACTGTGACAAATTTAATACAAACGTATTTTAATACAATCCTTATTATCGCCTTTAAAGTAGACATACAAGCATACCAACATTGAATCAAATTTTCCAAACTTTTCTTATAAGCCTCGGCTGGGATGGCCTTCAGTAACTTCAGCTAGCTTTGGCTTTTTAGGTTTCGGTTCATTTTTGGAGCACCCCAACGAATGGTGAATGTTGGACAATTTCGAAGTCATATTCATAAACATCGGTCTCGTCACCATGTAGCGTCCTCTACTATGTTGTCGAGCATCTCTTTTGCGACCTTGACTCGACATCGTTTATGCAAATAGTTCAATTCTTTTGGTACGAGTCTGGCATTGACACGCTTAATTTCCAAAATATTAACCAAAATGCATTGAGTCGAACCATAAAAAATGTTGAGATTATCTGCTATCTCCTTGTTACCAACAAGACAATTTTTAAACACTGTTTCTTCATCGTTGTCGTCATTAACAGAGTTGGATGGACGCCCTTCACTGAATGCTTTCTGCCACTCAAACATTTGTATAAAGTAGATTCCCTACAACACTTTCAAATTTTTTTAAATATACAATTATTTTTCATTGCAAAAATCGCCACCAAAAAGTTTTCGCGTCGTGTACAAACAGCTGCGAAACACACACGAATCGACATATGTAGGTTAAACTTCACAAAAACATAAAAAATTGTACCGATCTAGGAAATGCATTTTTATCGATTCGGATAGTGCGACCAGTTAGACTAACTGACTTCCTTTCAAAAGTATTCTATGTGATTTCTGCTGATAATAGTGTTATGAAAAGTATGGTTGTTCAATGCCTGAATAATTTGGTTGTAAAGGTTTTTTTAGGAGCCAAAAAACGGCAATTGAACTCTTTTGCGGGTTATTCTACGATCTCTTAAAAAGGATGAGAAGTGCTAATAATGTTTGTGCCCTTACAAGGCTATTCCACTTGACTGCGCCTTTCTAACACACATTTCTAACAGCCGTATGTTATATACATGTGTATATACAAGTATTTTATACCATAAGTATGTAATTGTTTACTTGTAGAGTATAATTATACGGATCTTTTCACTACATTTCATGCGATATGTAACACTTGACTCAAATTTCACGCTCTATTCGGCCACACCAGAAATAGACGTTACCCACACACACATATGGAAGTGTGTTCTATTACTCTATGATCAATTTGAATATATATTTTTTCTTTGTTAGAAGTATACATTCGTTACAAATATGTTATGTATGTTTGGAAGTGTCTTAAACAGCAGGGGACTTTTGATAGCGTTCAGATTTCAAATAAAAATAATTTTCCGCAAGTCAATTTTATTTATTTACATGCTACTTGGGCCATGCTCTCGATATTAGTTGAACTTTCTTTGTGGAAAGAATATGTCATTTATTCTACATATATAGGTACATAAGTGTGTGTATAACTGTTTGCCAGCAATTTGATTCTTTTGTATGCGACATGTGTATGAAAATGGAGCAGCAAGTAGAAAAAGGAAATAATAAATTATACAGAAGATAGAAAATAAAGAATGGTAAAATATGATGTATATAAGATTTCGGATAAAGGATAAAGGATAACACATAAAATACATATTTTATGTGCCACTACGGGCAGTTGAAGACACGGCTAACAAAAACAAACACATGAGAATGAAAATCATTAAATAAAAAATAATAATAAACAACTCTTGTGAAGCAGAAACAAAGCAAAATATATGTAAACAAAGCACATTCTCAAAGTCAACGTGTTCTTTGCAAAACTAAGCTTTTGTAAAATGCAAAAACAGCAACAACAAAGTCTTAACGGATTTAACAAAACGACCATTTTGTTGCGGACAATTTCTTGCATCGCGCTCCTACACGCTCGACCTAGTCAAATACTGTTTCCACATACAAATACAAAACACAAATGTGTTTCCCTTGAAGCATAATTTTCGAGCCACTTACTGGTACTTTGCTTTACTTTAGCCGGCGGTAACTGTTATTTATGCCGCCGCAAGATGTTACACGTTCGGTGTGTTGATCATTCTGTTTGTTGTTGGTTTTTTACGAGTTTTACAACGTTAACTTAAAATTTGCATTTAAATTTTTTTGATTTTTGAGAAAGTTTTGAGTTGTGTAGACTGTAAAAATCTTTTAGATCTTTAACTTACACTAAATTATACGAAAACTGCTACAACACGCTCGCAATATACTCACGCGAATCTTAATATACTTCGCAAGTTTATTATGCAACCAGCAATGGTATTGTGATGGTGGAAAGCTTGCATTAGATTTCCCGAATATGTTAAATTTTTCACTTTCAAAACGATACTAATTTTGAGGTCGGAAGTCATTGAGGTCGGAAGTTGTACACAACTCATTGCGAAAAAATTTGAGAAATCTTGATGAAACTTGGTACTCATGGCTCTGGGTATCCGAGTGATTGTTATTGCAGATGGGCGGTATCGGCATCGAAAACATATAAAATGTCATAACTAAGTCTTTTATGCCAATATGGGCGTTATCTTTGTAAAAACGAGTGAGCGTGTTTTTGTAATAATAATGTATCTTTCCGCCTATGTATGAATAAACTCGAGTGAAAACATGGTCCATACACCAAATAACTAATATCAAGATTTTCAAACATCCGGTGACCTTTTTATTAGTGAAGGTGGCTGAGGTACCTTAAAGAAATTTACAGAGCATCTTTTTCGGTTAGTAATATGTAGCAATGACAGAAATAGATAAAAAAAATAAATTGACCTCATAATGTAAACAAAGGTGTCTTTGACCCCATAAAATGTAAACAAAGGTGGTTGACCTGGCTAAATGTAAACAAAGGTTGTGGACTTGGTTAAATGTAAACAAAAGGGTCATTGACCTCATAACATTTAAACAAGAGGTCATTGACGTCGGAAAAATTTAAACAAAAGGGTCATTGGCCTCATAAGGTAAACAAAAGAGTCATTGTCCCCATTAAATGTAAACGCAAGGGTCAAATGTAAACAAAGGTTGTTGACTTGGCTAAATGTAAACAAAGGTTGTGGACTTGGTTAAATGTAAACAATAGGGTCATTGACCTCGGAAAAATGTAAACAAAAGGGCAATGCAAAACAGGGTTAGAGGTTGAGATACTACAAAAAAATAATCGGCTTTTGCACGCAGTAAATAGGTGCAGGCAAGCTTAGCTTAAAAATGTAAACAAGATTTCACGATTGAGCATCAAAGTGTCATTTTAAACGTTGCCTGGGTCTTGAGGTACTAAAATTTATATGAGAATCATTCCTGGTGAGAAAATATGTTTATAAGTTTTACAAACAAAGTATAACGCTTTTCAATGAACAGAGCTGATTGAGAATCCCCTCTCGAGGCATCAAAGTCACTAGAGAGGAAGTTATAGGCCAGAAGTATGCAATCCTATATAGGAGTACATGTAAAATAGATAAAGGTGTAACCCATTTTGTGTGGTTATATGTTATTTTGTGGAGCGCGTACAGGATAGTTTGGTTAGTCATTACAATGTTTTAAACAAAGAAAAGTATGACACTACTTTGCATATAAATACAAAGCATAGCAATCCAACATAGCATAAAATACATACATACTTGTATATACATACATATGTAGATACTGACGTCTGTTGTTGTTGTTGTTGAGCTGCGTTGTTATCATCGCCACTCTTTCTTTTTTCTGGCTATACTCATACATATATCGCATACTCGTATATTGCCTCACTTTCGATTTGTCAGTTAGATAAGCATTCTCAACATAACCGAATACGCTATACGAAACTGTATTCCACTGTTTTCGCTATGCACTTAGCGTGTACATGCATACATTTGCTTGTTGCACGTTTCTATCGTAAGATGCGTGCACCGTATATGCAAGCAATATAAACTCGTATGTTGAAGAAGCGTCGAGTGCGAGAATTCGATAAAAACCAAACAACAACAATATACAGCGATGCGCTTTTGGCGACAATGAACGACAACGACCGCTGTGACAGCGCAAGGCGCCGACTCACGCAAACAAGGAGCAATGACAGTCCACGTTGGGAGTTTGTAGCAGCCAACAGTTCGGTATGTTATGGTTGCCGGCAACTGTGACACACCGTCGCACAAGTACACACACAACAAACAAATTTATGTACGTATGTAAGGTTGTACGGTAATAACGTGCCACACGTTAAACATGCCTCGCTTCCTGCCTTTCACTTACTTCTTCACGTAGCCGCTTTTCTGCTAGCTCAACCAGCGTCATAGCCAGCCAAATGTCTGTGGGAAAGTCAGTGTCGGCAAAATCAAAAATAAACAACACACAAATTTGAAGTTTCGACAATTTTGTTTCACTTATAACGTTTTGTGTTTTCTTTTGCTTTTCTTCAAATCAAACCCTGACGTTTCGTACTCATATTACATTCTTTTACCCTTCAATGTCGCTGCCGCAGGTCCATGCTTCCACCCCGTATGCGTTGGCCGCCATAAGTCATTGCGATGATAATGGCATTCACCAATTTTCGGCCAGCCACCCACCATTCGCTCTTCATACATTTTGAATGTCATATGTTTTGGCTGCTCTACTATGCGCTAGTATTTATCTAGTCCAATTTGCTGCAAACTCTTTCATAAATATATGTGTGTATATCTACCTATGCTTTCCGACAAATGTAAGTACATAGCGAACAGGAAATCCTTGTGTTCGCTTTGTTTTCTGTTAGGCTTTTGCGTCTGCGTTCGCGCATTTCATTAGTTAGTAATTAGTGTTTAAGAGCTGGTTTTTAGTCCTAGAATATTAACCAACTTGTTTCTTGAATAGTTATAAAACTAATTTATAAAAAATAAATAAATTTGATTACAGCAACAATATGTATGAAAAGTGTTAAAAACTTTTTATTCTGGTCAACCCTGTGTTTTTATTATATTTCGGGTGTCAAAGCTTTTGTAACCACTTCAACACCACAAATTATGGAAACATTCAAAATATTTCACTATCGGAACAAGTGGAGATGTGCTCTTTTTAGCTTTCTACGAACAAGATCAGAGTTATGTTTTTTTTTAGCTTAGGATATCATTAACAAATAACACATATGTATCAGTGATATTTCTAGCCATCATACATATAATATTGTGATGGCAACTCTATTTCAATAGGCAAAAATAGTCTTAGCTTACAATTTTTTTATATATTCATATGTAGGCAACTGATTAATTTTTAGTATTTTTGAATTTTGAACAAGTTCTTGCATTGTTTAAAAACAAAAAAATTTATTAAAATAATGATTTATATTATTTTATATTTATATACATATGTATATACATATATGCAAATTTACCTATGCTTTATAAATATCCTTTCTTCCTTACTTTGCTTAAGTTTGCAACAAAAGCATAAACAACCAAAATATAAATACCCACTTACCACAATTCCACCATAGACCTTCCAACCCATCGGTACAACTCGCAGCGTCAAACATTTTATTTGTCTGTATATGTATATACATAGACAGACAGTATATGTATATGTATATACATATACAAGTATGTATTTATATGCATACGAATGCCTTTTATCTAGTTATGTATGTTCCCATTTGAGCATATAGTATTTTATGCAGCATTTTGCCAGAAGCTGCACGTGGCACAAACAAGCGCTAAAGCAAGGCGTGTAAAGTTCGTTATACGAATGAACACATACTTGTAGTAGTTATGCACACACATAGATGATGTACATATGTACAATATGTATGGGAACGTGTTATACGCTAGCAATTGAAGCATATAACATATCCTGCGATAATTTATCTATCATAGATACATATATTTATATATACAAATGTAGTTAAGGCTAAATGTTTACGGCCATTGTGTATCCAAACGAAATTTTCTTTCTATTTAAATCGGCCACTAGTCCTAGAGAATTTTCATATTCTCCTTAATAATTTGAGTTTTTTTAATTCCATAAACGTAAAATAGCTGTTGAGTTAGTTAGAATCGATTCTTATAAGAATTATTTCAGTAATATACTTTAATATTGTATTGATGTATGTATGTATCTCTATACAGAATTTATGGTGCTAAAACACCGCTATTGGATGTGACAATAGTCCGATTACAACCATTTGCAATAGCAGTCCCCAACCTACAAATGGATATATATACCTAAGAGTAAATCCATTATTTTATTGTATTATAAAAAGGTATTAGATGAACAAAGTTAATATGGGTAATACGAAGCATAGTACATCCGTTGTCAGTTGAGTTCCAAAAACGTCGCTTCAAAAACGAACTAAGCCATAAAATTACAATATGAGTAAACAAGTCAAAATAACTCATTATCAAGCTTTCTAATTAACTAAACACAATTTATGTACAAAGTACGAATATAATATTAGGCAGAAATAATATAAAAGCCAACAAATAAAACATCAACAGCAGCAAAATAATTTGGTTTATACATTTTTAGCCTTATAACAAAACGAAATATGCAATAATGCTATGAATATTCGATAAATAATATGAGTATAACAAGCAGCTTATTTGCTGAACGGCCACTGAATGGCTACGATTGGAAAGCAGTGGTTTTAATATTTTAATGCATATAAACATATCAATATATATTTCTTTGTATTTGTATATATGTATGCACAACATACCCCTCTAAGGTGGTTATGAGTAGAACGATTCTAATATAAACGCCACAATCAAACACCAACCCACATGCCTCCACAAAAACAAAAATAGAAAATAGACAATGAGCATACGGAATTATTGTATCGATAATTATGCCGAGAAAATTGTTCATTCATTGTTGCGTTTGTATGTTGTTTATTTGTTTGATTTGCTGAAAGTCGAACTGGCTAGCTGACCAACTGATTGCTGTATGCTGTATACACGGAAAGTCGGTTTGTTGTTTAAATATTAATTCAAAATACATATTTACTGTATGTATATATACACATATTATATGTATGCCTTGTAGAAAAGCCAGAGCTGGGTTCAGTTTGTGGGTAAAAAAACAAATGCGTAGATTTCTAATCTAGTTCGGAATTAACGAGTTTAAATATTTAAATTTAAAATAGTAATATTAAAACTGTGTTTCAAAAATATAACCTTATGTTGTACTAATACTTTCGATTTAAAATAATAAAAAAAAATTTACACTTTCACACTTCCAACGCTTAATCCTATTTTCCATACCCTTGTTACAAGCCTCGCCTGGGAGCGCCTTTAGCGAATTTTGCTTCTTTCCGTTTCATTCCGATAATATATTCATAAATGGCGTCTCGTCACCAGTATGATAGGGTACTCAGCTATGTTGTAAAGCATCTTTTTTGCGCCCTCTACTCGGCGTAGTTTTTGCAAAATATTCAGATCTTTTGATACGAGCCTAGCATGGAAGCGCTTCATACCTAAAACATTAACCAAAATATGTTTAGTCGATCCATACGAGATATGGAGATCCTCAGCTATCTCTCTGATGCCAACACGACGATCTTTAAGCACTGTTTCTTTAATTTTTTCGATGTTATTGTTATTAACAGAGGTGGTTGAACACATGAGACAAGTTTTGGCAGACTTCACGATCTTCACTGAAGAGTTTGTGCCACTCAAACAGTTGTGTCCGTGATAAATTTGACCTTCTAAAACACTTCTATAATGATTCAAATGATACAATTTTCTTCAATGTTAAGACTCGCCAGACAAACTTTTCGGGTCGTAAACAAACAGCTGCCAAACACTCACCATTTAAAATATGCAGAAAAAACAAAAAATTTTACCGATCTAGGAATAAAATATTTAACGATTCGGCTTGCGCGCAGTTTATATGAACCAATCCGAGTCAAATTTGACCAGGTGTTATAAAAAAATTCCTCATTTTCCCAAATAAGACTCTACTATTTCGCTTCTTTCGATTTTAGCACAACAAAATTATAAATCACGCTCGTAAATATAACGGTATAAAGCAGACACGAGTATTAAGCGAGTGACAATGATGTATTTGCACACCAATACATAGACAATTATGCAAAACAGCAGCAGTATGTGTATGAATGGTGGCTGCGGCGAATGAAATACATACATGCAATCTATGCGATATTCTTACATAAGCACATAAGTATACAAATTGTTACTGATGCGCATTACATGTGCAAACGCCTAAAAGTATGCTTAGCTTAACTATGTGCTGAAATAGAAACTGTAGCTTTGCATATCTTTAAGCAGAAATTATATGTATTTTTTTTATAAAAGTATAAATACAAAGGTATGTGTTATTGCATATATAGCCTGCATTCCTTGACCACCACGAAACAAAATGCCCAAGTTTATACATATGTACTTTTAACTGCATTACATATGTGTGTACATTTGCATACCACAGCCGTTAATTCAAGTTTGCCATCAGCAACGGCATGCAGACATAACAATGGAATGCAACACAGTGTTAAAACGAACGACGGCAATCGTTTGCACAGTGTTCAGTAATGAAAATTTTTGATAAATAAAAATATCAATATGCTAAGTTAAGTGGAATACAATATAATTACAAATTTGAAACATTTTCCGTAAACATCTTACAATTACCACTTTTATTTGGTAAAATATTTGTTTATCAAAGAAAACGTTCGGTGCGGAATCCATTCGAAATTTGCTCTTTTTTATTTAATTTTTGTTCTGGTATTCTCATTATGTATTTATTTTAATGATTTAAACACTCAATTAATTATTTTCATTATTAGTACGTAAATAATTGTCATTTAAAGAAAATAGTTGAAAATCAATGCAAAAAATCATAAAACTCTTCCGAAAAGCATTATTTTGGCATAGTTTTTTTATTAAACGACTTTTTATCATACAAATTTTCATCTATTAATCCGCATAAACAATACTTTAGCTAATCAAACAATTCGAAAACATTTCCCAATGACAACAATATCTTCCCAATAACTCGCACATCATATCTTTTAAACTCGTATTGTCTGGTGTCGAACATAGTTAAGCACAATCGAGATATTAAACTTTTATACGCCAAGCTAACATAAGGAAAATGGCCAGACTCGCTATGTTAATAGCATACAAGCAATTTGCGTTTACCCGTTCAGCGTTGCCACTATTTAAACGATTTGTGCGTTTAAAAAGTTCTGGTTTTTGTAAAATAACAAACGTTGAACTTGTGTTTCTTCTGTTGTACTGTCTCGCTTGTAATTTACAAAACTTACTTATTCCAGGCAAAAAGTTATCTGCGAGCCATAATATCGAGGCAACGATCTAATGCTAAACACTAAAAATTTTTATATTCATTAATCGAAGATGTTCCAGAAAACTATTTGGTAGTATATCCTTAATAAGATAACTGTATATTAAACAGCCGGTGAGCAAACAAAAATTGAAAACGATCGAATATGACTGTATTCTTTGCACTTGAATTGTTCGTGAATAAAATAGCAAATAGTTCTAATCTGTAGATTCTAGAGTTTTTCGGTATTTACTTGCTACATACAACTTTTGCTTCGCTTTTCTTCGGACATTTGCTTTGACAGAAAAGTTCGAAGTATACTTTTGTATGAGTTCGTTCACATCGAGGCGACACAAAGTAAAGCGAAGCAAAATGTTGGGCAACTCTCACCTTTTCACGCTTTGTTAAGCAACAGTCGCCATTTATTTAGTAGAGAGAAGCATGGAAAGCAAAGCGTTCATTGATATACGCTTTGCGTTCTTTGCTTCGCTTTTAAAACATGAATTGTCAAGCAAAGCGAAGAAAGTTGCGTGTGAATGGAACTCTTAAACCAATCGTTGTAGCTGTCAAATGTCTGATTTCACTGTATTTTACTTCCAAATTCATTTACGGCGAAACTAAGTAGTTTTGAGTTGTCCAACAACAACTCTCAACTTTTGTGTGCACTAGAGGAAAAGTAAGAAAAATTATTAAACCAAAAATGACGATCAAATTTTCATTAATCGATCGATAAATTTTATCGTAATTTTTTTGTTCAAACTGATTTCATAATTAACATTTCAATGGTGTGAGTATTTTTCAGCATAATAACACAATTTTTGTATTATACTATTCGCCACATGTGGCAACACTATCCCCTTGTACGATGGGTGGCTGGCTGACTTTGGTTGTTCCATTGAATTGCAATTGTTGTTTTTGTTGTGGTTGAATTCCAATTGTTGTTGTTGGTTGGTTCGATGACAACGAGCAGAGAGCATAACGTACTTTTAAACGACAGTTTGAAGGTTTGAACTGTTTGTTGTTTGTCTAAATATGTTATGCGAAAGCCCCAAGACAGCTTGTTGGGGTTGCTGTGTTTTCGTCGGTTGCGTTGCTTTTGCTTTGCTATTTTTTTTTTTACCGGTAAAATACTCGCACTGCGACAATAACAAATCAACGCTGGAATGCGATGGCTATAGACGCCAACCACCCGCCGGTAAGTCGAAAGCAAACACATATACCTGCAAATATGATTACAATAAGCGTGGAAAGCGCTTGTTTGCCGAGTAGCGAAATGTTAGTTCATGATATCGAAGCTTTGCGTCGTCTGCAAAGTTTTATTAAGCAAATATGTCCGAGAAGGAAGTCAGTCAGTGGGAATAACCTGAAGCGATGAAAATTATGCGTAAATGTGTGCAGACACATACAAAGATACGCACAAATCACACACAAGATACTTAATGAAAATGGTTTTAGAGCGATATGTACACCGGAAGTAAACGGAATTATAGATACACTTAGAATAAAGGAATAAGAGTAATAAAAGCGATTGGGATGCTTTGCTGCAGACATTATATTTTCTCAATTCTTTACAAGTACCTTTATATGTGAGAATTTCTGCTATATATTCATATTCAAACTACACCGATGATTGCGTTGAAAGTTTTATTTAACAATGTTATTGACAAAAAAAACATCAAAAATATAAAACAACTTTTAAATGTTATTAATTTTTTACTATATCTATGAGAAATGGATATCTACGAGTATAACCAGCAACCACTTGGAAAATAAGACACGAATGCAAAGACTACATAAATAAAAGTTTTCAACAAAATTTCAGGCAGTTGGATTATATTTACCATATTTTGCATAATTTATGCAAAAACCACACAAACGCACAGAACTCAATAAAACCCCGATAAAATACGAATGTAAGCTGAACTCATATAGCAAGGATATGACCCGTCGAAAAAGGTCCTCATGGCAAAAAACAAAAATCTCAGATACTACACAGAAAAATTTATTGCGTTCGGTGAACAAATCTGAAAACAAATAGTATCTCACATTTTATATCTAATGAGAATTAGATAATGCTTAACTGTTGTGCGCCGAAGTAATAGGAATACTTTGTAACAAATTAACCGAGATATAGTGGACTTTTTCCAATGCAGGCGCACAACAGCAAATAGTTGCAGGTGCCTTCGCCAACAAAGTAATGGGGATAAAATTCAACGCGCAGTCTCTTAGCAAAAATCTTCTTAAAAAATTTAGTATTCGTTAACAAATGTTATGCAGAGATTCTGTTCAAAATGTTTCTGGAGCAGTAAATATTTTTATAAAAAACCAACTACAACTGGAAACATAGATATAATCAGAATTGTAAAATTTGCTATTTATTTAGTTGGAAAATAATTCGTATTTGAAAAAAATTATGCTGTGGAAGTCACTTTAACTGAAATATTAACTTACCGACTCTTCAAACTACTTCCACAAATTATAGTTTTCTTGTTATTAATTTCGCTTTCTAAAACACACTTAATCGCCAAATATACAATTTATTTTCTTTTTCACAAGTAATTTTTATAAGCTTTCTAATACACTAAGCACTTTTTGAATACACGTAGATTCATATTTATATTTATTTTTGATATTGATTTAATCTTAACATAAGATTTTCTTATTTCATCATTTAATTTCATTTGTTTATCGCAATAAATTAATACTTGTTTTAAAAAATCACACTGTTTTGGTTATTTCGTCTGAATGAATGAATGGTGTTTCTATGATTTCTATAGATACATAGTCGCGATATTTTGTAAAAGTAATTCACTTCCTTGGCGTTTCAACACAACATTCGGAAATACACATACATACATACATTTGCATGTATTTTTGCCAGACACCAATCACTTCATCAATTTACAAAAGGTTTTGCACACCTCGCTTGTATGACTTCAAACAACTTGCCGATTTGTGCTTTATTTATGTTTAAATTCACTATGTAAATTCCATATAGTCGCTCTGAATTTGTTTTGTTTACTTTTCAATCTTTCAAGTAAAATATATATAAGCAATCTTTTAGTTTAAGTATATTTGTATGTTCTCTTATTGAAGCAAAATCTGGCGAAATCGTCTTCCGTACAAGAATCGCACTCGAACAACACATCATACGAAATGACGCATAAAAATGTTGCATTGCATAGCAGAAGCGAGAGAGCTCCAAAGTATTTAACTGTTATACACAACAAACGAATGCAACCGGAGATAATGTTTAAGCAGATAATGTTAACAGAGAACTTAAGATAATTCTTCTCTAAAATAATCATTCTCTGATGTTAATAAATAGAGAAGGCGCAAATGTTAGCTGTGCTAAAATGTAAATTATTAAAAGGGAACATCGAAAATGCGCAAATTCAAAATTTAAATTACACGACGTCAAAAAGGAGCCCTCTCTTTTTTATAAGTGAACTCAACAAACTACATCACTCTAAGAAGGTACCAAGCAAATGTTCACCACCTAATAAAGGAACGGCTAATATGTATATGAATGCGCAGATGTTCTTTGACATGCGTATTAAAGAAAATTAGAATAACAAAAAGAAATAATAGAAATTGAAGAAGATTTGTATAATGAGGGAAAAATTAAAATTAAATTAAAGTAAATTCAAAAAAAAGGTATATAAAAATTAAAAAAGGAATAAAACAACATCTATGATAAGATATTTGATGTAAATTTGCAATAAGAAGCTGTGCTATACAAGCAGCCCCACAATTATTATTTAGACGTATTACTCTAATGTATGAACATTTTCATTTTTTACTTGTTTTAAATGACCAATTTGTATGTGAATATTCTGGAAAATTGCCTTTACTGCATTCTTTTCCCCGTTTCGATAATTGCGTGGTGTATTTCTAAAGTTTCGAAGTTGTATTTTTCGATGTTCTCTCTTGTGAAAATCTCAAATTAGTACTTATTAACATTTGCGCCTTCTCTATTTATTAACATTCTTTGCTGCAAATGTTAATTAGCACTAACAGCAGAGAATATTAAAAATTAAGCAAACTGATCGTAAATTTTCCAAACGGTTGCAGACTCAGCTCGATTCATAACTGGATAGAAATGGCATAAAACGGAGAAAAATTAAATAAAACCAAACAACGTAAAATATCTTGTAAATAATGCATTTATTTATCTGCCATGTTGTCAGCAATTTGTTCCCTATTTTATTTTGCCATTTGTTTCGTTAATTTATGTATTAGGCGCAAAATAATAAAATAGTTATGTATTGTTACTGGTAACTTCAATTTTTTAGTTGACAATTCCTTAATAAACTAACCAAAAATATAATTGCATCAAAGAACTGACTCCAATTTGCTTAGTTATACTTATACAAATATGTACTCTTCAAATCAAATACAGTTTAATGTGCCCATTTCACATCTATATTTATTAAAAGTTTTAATTTATATTTTAATATGCTGTTAACAAATATTACACCAACTGGAATTGCAGACACACATTTCAAAACAGAAAAATTTCTTGGATTAAATACAAAATGAACGTTAAAAACCTACGGTAGCGTAGGTCTAACGATTGTGTGTGTTGTGTTGCTATTAAGAATTAATTAATCGTGTTATCCATGAATGTGAAATTCTGTTCATGCAAAAAACTATTATTACATATTGTATATTTACATATGTACCCTTAATACTATTCATTTATCCTAATTCCAGAAGAAAGTAGACAAGTTCTAAAATTAGTTAAAATGCTTAGAAATACATGTATACGTAAACGGAACTTACATATAGACATGAATATAAACGGAATATAAAATTTATCAATTATGTCCATTTAAAACAACTTCCATTTGTACATCTGATGACTTATTATGTGTTTCAAGTAGTAATGATTTTACTAAATCAGTGGTGAACTTCTCTACCAATAACAAAGCGTCCTTTTGATTCATTTCAATCAATGATGAAGTTAAAAACTGCCCAAAAGCTCTAAACTTACACAAGTTTGGATTACCATTAGGACTGTTATCCATTTCTTTGTCGGGACTTGGCGGTCTCATTTCATGATAGTTTGAATTATTATTTGGCTCATTTACATTACTAGGTAAATCTGTCCTTAATTGCCTCTCTAGCGGAGCTGCAACCGGCGGGGTTCTACAAATGGTTACTTGCTTTTAGCTAATGAAATTGATTAAAAAAAAACATTGAGCTAACTCACGGCGGGTAAGGATTCGGTTCATCACATCCATCAGTATCACTGCAATAAGCAAAACGCACAGGTCTTATGCTTTAAATTATTTTTAGTCATACAAATAAAAAACAGTATTGAAGTGCTCACCTTGAATTCGAAAATGGAGCCGATTTTGGTCTTACAATCACTTCTTTTGTAAACGATCGACGAGCTTTTATGTGATCACCTAAATATGCTAAATAATTATACATTGGCCATTGCGATGTAATACTTGGATCATTGTATTGGTCCTGTAACATTTCTACTCGACGTTTTTCCAAGTTATAACGATTGCGTAGTTGAACCATACGATTTTTTACTATAGCAACTGTCGAAATTAAGAAAGCCCTTAATATTTTTAAGTATTAAACTACATCTTTACCTACTGTTGATATTTAAAAATACCTTCGCATATACACACTATTTGAAGAATCTTATCTTACCATTTTGGCCCACACTCTCAGCCATATCCATCCACATTCCATCCAAGTAATCTCTATTCCTATATTGAGGATGATTGCGATCATAAAACGCCGGTCTTTGTTGAAATTCACGTGCAAGCAGCACATCGATATCATCTAGCGCGGGTCCTTCACCGCGACGTGGGCGTCCACGTTTCCGTCTTCCAGCCATTAAAAATTTTTGTTTTTTTACAAACGCCCAAGTGTTACTCAAAATCGATACTTTATAAAACAAATAATATATTTTGTTCTATTTTTATATTCTTCTATGTCGCGTTTTGTTAATTTTTATTTACTGAAGCGTTCATTGCAAAATAGAATTAGTTCGATGTTAACATATTTCCCTTGACCGCTTTTGGAAAGAAGTTTTGTTAATAATTGTAAAAATTATCGCTAGAAAATAAAAATATACAAAATGTAGAGGTGCCACTGGTTTTTTTTTTTATTACAATAACATATGAATCTTTAATAATATTTTTTACCAAATTAAAATTTGAGACAAAACCTTATTTTAGCTGAATTAGTTTTTCTCCTTAACAATTTGAGATTACTTTTGGCAGAGTTACCGGCTCACTAAGTACGAAATGAGTAATTAATATATTTAGACAAATAATAATAAATTTAAAAATGTAGGAACTTTTTTAAGACATATTTTACGTAACCAAATTTTACACATAGAAATAACATTAATTAATAAAACAAAAATACTTTACAAAACACAAAACGTATTAAAATAATAAAGACGGTTATTATATTAAGCAAAATAAAATATATTTAAGGAAGATGGTTGACAATTTAAAACGTCCTCTTATTATTATTTTTTTTTATTTGTAAAAGAAATATTAATAATTTATATATTATTTAAGCTTTATGAAAAATAAAGTATGGTTTAACATTAAGTGCTTATATATATAATATTTATATATTCAGTTAATATCCACCATGCATATCTGTTTATTATATTTAGTCAGCTGATATATAATGTCTAAAATTGTCAATATTTCTTGACGTATGTATATCCAATGAACTTATTTCTATAATTCGTTCGGTTATATTATAAAATCGTTTGAACATCTTCCTAGATAAATTTACTATAAACCGATTTTCTTACAATTAATATATGTTTCACTAAACCATTCAGTACGAAATGGTTGATGTACAAATTGGGCGACGAAATGCCTGCATTGTTGTACTTGGCGACATCGGACGTAGTCCACGCATGCAATACCACGCCGTTAGTTTGCTCGAAGATAATTATAACGTCGACTTTATTGGCTATATTGAAACAAAACCGCTGGACGACCTAACTAATGCACATCACAAATGCAAAATACATGAATTATCACCAGTGCCAGTAACAAACCTCACCCCTAAACTGAAGTTAATTTTCAAAACATTTTGGCAGACTTTAAGTTTGCTCATAGCGCTAGTTTCCATTCGTCGTCCAAACTTTTTACTTGTGCAAAATCCACCAGGTGTTCCAACCTTAATAGTTTGCTACCTATATTGTGCGTTTACTAGGACAAAATTTATCATTGACTGGCATAACTACACTTACACTATATTAGCTTTGGGCACCGCGAGCGGTGAAAAGAGTTATTTTTGTCGTTTAGCTAAATGGATTGAACGTTCATTTGGGGGCAAAGCAAATGCACATTTTTGTGTTACCAAAGCTATGCAACAGGATTTGTTGCTAAATTGGAATATTGGGTAAACATAATGTACATACCAAAAATAATATTAATTTATACCATTCTTTAGTCCAGCAGTTGTTCTATATGATAGACCACCCACACAATTTCATCCGATTGACTTGACTCAAAAGCACGAACTCTTTATGAAATTATCGAAAGTATATCCAGAATTTCTACCAAAATGTTACGCGGATCTAAAAGAATCGGGAGTTATTGAGACAACAGCATTAACACAAAAATTAATTAATGGGAATGTTTCATATAAGCCACAAAGAATGGCTATTGTTGTATCGAGCACTAGTTGGACGCCAGATGAAGACTTTGAGATTCTACTTAAAGCATTAGAAGGTGACTTTATTTACATAACATTGTTTCTACTACTGTCATAAAAATTATTAAACTAAATATTATTGTTCAGATTATGAAAGCACCGCCACTTCGCGTCCAAATAATTTCCCTGCCATTTTGTGCATTATCACCGGAAAGGGACCACAGAAACAAGAATATGAATGTAAAATTTCTAAACTTAAGTGGTCTAAAGTTTCAATTATAACACCGTGGTTGGACGTGGAAGATTACCCTCTCATTTTAGCTTCCGCTGATTTGGGAGTATGTTTACACTATAGCAGTAGTGGCTTAGACTTACCTATGAAAGTTGTTGATATGTTCGGCTGCGGGCTGCCGGTTTGCGCTTATAATTTCAATTGGTGAGTCAACTCTCTAAACTCACCTTTATTTAGAAGTCCTTATATACATAAATAATAATTAATAAATATGTGCTCCCCTAAGCCTTGGCGAATTGGTAACCCACGGACAGAACGGATTCATATTCGAGAATCATAAAGACCTGGCCGACCAACTAAAATTTTGGTTTGAAAACTTTCCTAGTAATCCAAATATATTGGAATCAAAAGAACGATTTCGTAAAATTTTGCACGAATTCCAAGCATTGCGTTGGCATGAAAACTGGAGAAATAACGCGCTACCTATATTTAATTCTTACACTTAATACAATTTTTATAGTAAATATTTCCGTAAGTCTGCTTCAATATTTTCCTATATCATTTATTAATGTAATTATTATCGTTTCTTCTTTTTTGTTTTATATACGCTGTGTAATTTTAAGATTCGATTTGTGAAATAAACATTTTTTAATACATTTTACAATTATTTTTTAAGACAAATTTAAAACATAGCTATATATGTGAGTTCTTAAGATGAAATCATTTATATAAACTCATATAGTAAAAAGAAATTAAAATATGTCAAATAAGATACCTTCCGTCTTTATATAAACTGCTATACTTCTTGCCATCATCATAAGTCTATTTTTCCCATTTATATAAAAATATTTAATAAATAGTTATCGGCGACAAATCAAAAAGAAAAATCTTGTAAGATATGTATAATATTCAGAATCTCTCACATTTGTTGGCGGCACATTGGACAATTTTTTGTATACTGCTTACACTCTTTGAAGCAATCATCGTGCATGGCATGCCCGCAACGCAGATATGTCATATTATCATTCTTCATTTCCCTAAGACAAATGACACAAGCATCTCCGGGAGATCTGCAATTGTGAAACCAATTTATAAGCTTATAACGAAATAAAATAAATGCGTTTACGAATTAAATCTTTGTGTATATTCACTTTCGTCGCTTGTACTTTTTCGGCGTGGTTGATAGGCAATCGGTTGTGGGCGCACAAGTAAAAAAGCAACCAGTCCGACGCAAACACCCAACATCATTTGCCATATAGGAATCATAGTTCAATTTGTTTTTATATACAGATTATACCAAGTTTTATGTAATGTTCGTAATAGCACCGCTTGTAAAACAATTGCTTTTGCGCGACAATTAATAAAGTCAAAATCTCAAACAGTGAACAACAATGGAGTACCGAAGGTAACCATTCATAATAAAACCAACATGGCAGCCTCTGGTGTGTTGGGGTGGCGAGAGGTTAAAACGGTTTGCACATACCAAAAAACGCCGTAATAATTATTTATAAATATTTCCTATTTTGGTTAGAGAATGATGTTTAATGCTGTTAACAAAATATGATATTATAGCATGTTGATATAGGTAAATATGAGGCATATTTTTAAGTATTTTAATTAACTTATTAATCGACAATTCAATTAAACTATGAGTGGACGGAAGAAATAACTATTGTAACAGAATTTGATATTATAAGTCATAATAATTCATATAATCAATAAAGCCAAATTTACCATTGTCATACAAGTCATAATAATTCATTTAAACGATTAAGCAAAATTTATTATTGTAGAATTTAAGTACACACTTATATAATCAGAAATATTATTTATGTTTTTTATTTCAGCATTTAGCGGTGAAAACATCTACAGTATTTTATTACAATTCAAATTACCGTATTATTATATAGTTTAAAAATATATAGACTTCTTATATAAATTGTTTGTTGAAGTCGCAATATCTTTGTAGTATAAAATACGGTAGGCACGCCAGGTAGCTGTCTCTGTATTTCAGCATTTAGCGATGAAAATATGTGCAATATCTTTATGGTATATAATCCGGTAGATATATTTTTTTCTTAAAAAGTAGCTTAAAATTAGCTTACGCAACACTGTTAGCAATGCTCAATAGCAAGACTGGCAACACATTTGAATATTTGTGAAACGGGCGAACTTATTTTTTGAGAAGTTTTTTTTTTATAATTATTAATATAATTATTTTATGGTTTTTTTTCATAGAAACATTCATTACCACTTATATTAGATCAAAAGGTTAGTATTAATTTTTATAATTTAAATTAAAAGCAAATACTAATGGGAACTTCTTTACAGAAGGAATATGCCACGCAAGTGCATCCGAAGCTGCAAAGGCACGTTACGTCATTACAAATTTCCTTTATGCCTTACAAAATTTACTTTATATGCATTAATACACACCTGCTTATTAATAAAATTTCTTGTGTGAGCAATTTTATCATTAGCATTATAAAATATTCAATATTTTAGGAAGATTGTTTTGCAAATTTATAAACCCTGTCCTCAGTTTTGTTGAATAAGCATTTTCTGCATCCCGCTATTTGACAAGGTTGCTTAATTGCAGCATACATTTTTCTGTGGTGTATATTTATTAATTTACCACAGTTGAAAAGAGGTATAAATATATATCTTAATTATGCTCGAATTTTCCAATTATAGCCGATCCTTTAAGAACATATATTACAATAAACTGATTTTATTTTGAAATAATATTAAAGTTGTTCATAAATTAAAAGAATATAGCAATATGCAACCATTTTCCGGTAAAAAGTCGGCCCTCTTTGGTGCCCATAGAAACCCAACTCTTAGGCGGACTTGACATTTTTCCATGGACACCCGCCAACGCAACTACCGTAATAAGAGTATCGCTAGCGCTCAGCAATAGCCAAGCGACGCTAAAAGTGGAGGAGTGCATAGGAAGGCTGAACCGACTATCAGCTTACAACCGTGTACACCTGATCTGTGTGCCGGGGCATAAAGGGGTAGCCGGAGAATTTTTTGTACCAATACAAGAATGAGAGACATTCATATCTAATTCTATATTTGGCAAAATTTGTGCTATCGATTTTTTTGTCTAAATTGATGATATAAATTTTAAATTAAGTGAAAATGCACGCAATTTAAATTTGTTATTATAAAAATGAAGAGTATGGCATCAACACCAATCATATGTTCTTTATTTATTATTTTATATAGCTTTATTTACATCAGGGATAAAATTTACATGCGATTATGAATTTCATTTGAATGTTTCCGTTTAATTCTGGCTGGTGGTAGTCTTGTTTATTCGTTCGCTTTTTTACCACAACTAATTATAGTGGAAATAAATTTTTCTTACATTTTAAAAAACGACCAAATTTTATACCGACCAAAACATGCGACTGAACGAGAACACAAAAATCATTGGGAAGAAAGTTATTTTAGTACCATACCGTGTAGCACATGTTGAAAAATACCACGAATGGATGAAATCGACGGAACTACAAGAGTTGACTGCTTCAGAGCCCCTCACGCTTCAAGAGGAGTATGAAATGCAACGAAGTTGGCGCGAAGATGAAGATAAATGTACATTTCTTATTTTATGCCGAACTACTTATGAACAAAGTAATGATGAAATTTACTCATTGGTGGGGGATACAAATTTATTCTTAAGAATGGAGAATGGTAGTGAGAAAACAAACGAATGCTATCAAGTGGCTGAAGCAGAGATAATGATAGCAGAACCAGAAGCTCGCGGTAAAGGTTTTGGATGGGAAGCAATGCTTTTGTTTTTGAAATATGCTTTACAAAATTTAAATATTAAAAAATTTGAAGCCAAGATTGGTACCAAAAATGAAAAGTCTTTACGCATGTTCAATAAAATGCACTTCAAAGAGGTATCACGCTCGACTGTATTTGAAGAAGTCACCTTGGTTCTAATGGTCGATGATGAGTGGATCAAATGGTTGGACAGGCAGGTGACTTTGCATTGTGAAAATTACAGAAGTATCGGTTTATGTGGTTAGTAGAAATAAATGATCATAACATTTAATGTAAAATTTGTAAATTGTATTTGGTTTATGATTATTTTGATTATTAAGAAAATATTTATGTACATGTGTATCTAAATCCCAAAAATATTTGATTGTTGGGTATATACTATTTTAATGAGAGTTACAGTGTCTACAATCACATTTTAAGAATATAGAAGTCGAGAAAAATTATGTTATATATTCAAGTTTCTTCGATTGTTAACGGAGAAATTTTTTGGTTGCAAACCTAGAATTCGTTCGAAAACTTGAACTTAAGAATCTTAACTATCCACAAATTCCAAACACTAGTTATGTGTGTCTGTGTCCAACGATACTATATTCAGTATATGAAGTATGAAAAACATTTTGCTTGAAAATTTTAAACAATATTTATAATTTATTTCCTTTTCGATTAATCACAAATGCCTAAAAATAAGATTAAACACTCAAAGAATGTTCACTATGAAGCAAACAATAAAGGCAGAATAATTATCAATTATCAATATTAACTATGGCGATAAAATGATATTCATAAAAAAGTATTGTGTACAAATGAATAACTCAGTAATTTCACAGTACAAAATTATCGTTTACCAAAATTGAAAAATACATATGTATTTAAATTTATATAAAAAGCCATTTTATGCTTTTAATACCTATTGCTTCTTTAATTTACAAAATTCAAAAAAAATAAACGAAATAAAATTGGAGTAAAAAGCTTTTAAAACGGCTGAACTTATATAGATCTACTTCAAAATATTCTTTCTTGAAAGCATAAACCAACATTTTTATGAAAACAAACTGCATGTATTCTTACAATATCCGCTTAAATAATATAATAAATTTGATATTCATTTGTAAGGCTAATAAAAATTAAGAAGCAGTCGTCTTTAGTTTGCCTAATTCTGTATGTTTCTGTTTTCTTTTTTATTTTTGTGATGAACTGAGCAGAATTCAATTATTTACTTATAATTTTTGTATACGTATTAATGTTACTTCAAATATGTATGAATCTGTTTGATTGAGGGCTTGTTTAAGCCATCGCACGTGGACCATCGATTGGCATTCTATGTAACACTTCGTCCAGCAGCTGTAGAGCTCGATGCAAATGCACTTCTATCCAACAAGGTGTCTCCTTAATTGATTGTCTTGGATAATCAGGTCCCCAGCCTTTGACAAAACTTAAACGTAAAATACACAAACGACGTAAATCATCAACACCAATACCAGCAGCAGCGGTAATGTCTAGAAGAGCGAATTTTACAAATAAGAGATTGTAAGTTAAAAACCTAAAGTAATTTATCTCGTTTACTCACTTCGCGGCGCTCCGCCCATTTGTGAACTTGGAAGTCCAGCAACCGCTGCAGCTTGTGCAGCTGCAGCTGCTTGTGCATTTGTCGCCAATGAATGCATTTGTTGATGGCACTGACGCAAATCAAAAACCTACGATTATAAAATTTTGACGTTAAAAAATTATTATTATCTTTTTAATTATTCGCTCACTTTAATACAGGCAACGGGATATATTTTATGTACAGCGTCGCCTGGAGTCCGCCCAGCTTCACGATCGAGATAGTAACTTTGTACAAAAACAGAATTGTCACTGAGACAGCGCAGCCATACGTCCCCTTCACCGCGCAGATCCAGTTGAACCCCTTTGCCAATGTGAAGTCTAGAGAAAAAAGAAAATACATAATAATTAGACATGTGGATACTGATCCGCTGAAACCTACCTGGCCCGTTCCGATTGTTCTGTGCGATGCACATTGCTTAATGCGCCTAGACAAAACCGATTGCCACCCGAAGGATCGACATAACCGTCGATAATGACATTTGGTTTCGCCGATGGCACTTTAAACGTTTCCCCCACCTGTGTGTCTAACTCGAAGTAAGCGATGGAACACCAATATTCTGGAGCTGGCTGACGAGACAACATGCGTGGCTGTTGTTGTTGTTGTTGTTGGTTGCCACTCATATCACCACTCAATGGCGCATTCCCTTTACACAAAAATATACTATAAAAGTGGATCAAGAATATATAATATTTAAACCTTACAATATCCTGTTGAATGTGTTCGTGGATCAGGTGGTTGCATTGATTGCGTGTAGGTGAGTGTACTGGATCCAGTCCACGTACCACCTGCACCCACGGTCCCACCAGATACTACTTGTCCACCAGAATTGGTTTGTGTGGCAGATTGTGGTCCATTGGCTCCAACATTACCGGCACCTCCCACTTGCTGGCTATAATTGGATGGCGCACCGGCACCCGTTACATAACCATTTTGTTGTAGATGGGGAGAATGTGGCTGTTGTACACCACCGCCCGGGCCGGCGTTATTCAATGCAGCATTAAATTTGGCTTCGGCGACATTAGGCATCTGGGATGTTGTTGGCGGACCATAATATGCCCCTTGATTCGGACCAGCTGTTCCCGCACCGCCACTAACATTTACAACGACACCATTATTGCCACCGCCACCAGCGCTCTGAGCTTGCTGCAATGCATCACTTGGAGAGTTTGCTTGAGTATGATGGCCCGCTCCAGTTAAAATATTGCCGTTTGGGCCGTTGACTTGAGGGTTCTGCAATTGAGGCGGGGGAGGCGGGCCCATAACGGGACCCCCGGAGTTCATTGGTCCAGCCAGCGGCATACCATGTGAAACAGCTAACATAAAAGAAAATATTTTATATCATACAGCTTTTAGGCAAAAGTTTCGATTTAATTATTTCGTTGAGATTACGAAACGCGTCAAACAAAAAAATAATATACGCGGTGCAAATGAATGGGCATATAATACATAAATTACTTTTATGATAAATAAATAATATATATGTATAAAAAAAAGAACCAAATAAATTGCAAAAGCTTACAAAGCGAGTGTTGGGAAACTTGGGCCGCGCGCTGTTGCTGTGATTGTGGTGGTTGTGGTTGCGGTGGTTGTGGCTGCGTTTGTGGTACTGGCTGTGGCTGACCCAACCGTGGCGGTGGCGGCACCATCCAAGCACCACGTGGCATACCGCTACCATCGCCAGGTTCAATTTTTGGTATTGTGCGCCCCGCAACGAACATAGAGTTCATTGTGTGATTTGTATCAGCAACTAAAACATTTAATTAACAAAAATGAAAAATGAAAAAAATATACCCATGTCCCGTAATTAATGATAAATATAGTCAATAACAAAAGTGCAAACAAATAGGAATAATGAAAGATTAAAACATATTTGTAAATTATAATACCTCCTCCTTGGGGGTATCCATAGCCAGGACCAACTAATTGTGATGGATGGTGTTGTATTGTACCAATGTCATTTCCATCTATGTCCATGCCTCCCACTAATGGGCCAGCCGAGTATTCATCTTTTACCAAACGACTAGGTCCGGACTGTAGGCTTAGACCAGATAAATCAATGCCTGGTGATACAACTCGCTCATAATGATATGGATTCACGCACACTGAATCACATTTGAGATCAAAAGCATATGCACAGTATTTAACGTGCTTTAATTCATTTTTATGAAGATCTGGCCAACGCCAAATACGTGCATATATAACATGCGGAAAACCTTTTCGCCCTGCAACCTAAAAATATGGATTGAAACAATTGCTTATTAAAAAATAGATCAAGTAAATATGGATATAAACTAAAGTGGTATAATCTTAAAAACAAAAGTAGAAATCAATCATAGTCATATCTATATGTATTTAAGTACAAATGTAATAAATGATGAAATCACCTGCAATCTACCATCAAGCGTTCGCTGGATAGTCACGCATTTGCTGGGATGTGCACCATTTGTTGTGATGGCCGTTATCAGCGAATCCAATTCATCACGCTTTTCTTTTAACTTTTTTACCAGCGATTCTATAGCCCGTTTTGCAAAGCCTTCACTTTCTCCACCTTGCCGATGGCACATTAATGAATGAACAATGCTAAGACATGCATCTGCTGATGTGGGAGCATTTGACGGAGGTGGTGGCATCTGTACCATGTCGCGCACTATTAACGCTAAGAGAATTGACGAAATAGTAATTAGATTTTTATATATATGTGTCTATAAATTAAGTATTTACTTACTATCTTGTGACGGCACTGGTCCGTATAAGTGACCACCAGGTCCACCTGCACCACCCCCGCCCGCTAAGCCCACCATACCTGCGTAGTCCTGGGGAACACCCAGACCGCCCCGGGCATCCACTTTGCCGGTGTTCGGGCTATCGCCGTCACAAAAGCTAAATCCAGATGACGACCACAAATTGACTGCTCTTTTTAGGCGGACACTTAGCCGCCAACGAATCCAGACGGGAAAATACGTATATAAAATTAAAGTAAATAATTTAAGCGTTGCAAATTATTCTGCAATTGAAAGTGAAGGAATTGATTTATTAACACAATTTAGTCTTATGAAAGCACTGCAAGTATTTCAAGTTCTCGCTCTATTCGATTAAAATAAGACCGTAAATTAAGATTCCTCTCTGCTATATTTAATTTTAAGAGTCCACGAATATATTTATTATGTTCATCAGTATATTTTACTACAATAATTTTCTTTTTTCCAGTCTTGTCCTTCGAAAATCATAGCGAAAATTCCCTCACTTCTTTTCTTTCTTATGTTTTATTTCACTTTTTCTTCACGCACACATTTATATGCTGCAGTTCTATTTTTATGCACAATTGAGCGTAACACAGCTTGTGGTCAATTGCAAACAACGCCCGCCTTGCGGCTTAATTTCAAATTCGCAAGTTTGTATTTTTAATTTATTTTTGCTGCTTCTTTACATTCTCACAATTCCAAACAATTTTCTTTGTCCATTGTCAACTGTGTCGCAGTTCGTCACTCGTCGCTCTCCACCATCTACACTCGCAAACGAATCCACAAAAAAAACTACACTAATTAGATACAATTTTCGTGAAACATTTTTCTTTTTTCGCGAGCATTACGGATGCTTCTGTACATAAACGAACCGCGCACAACTGCACGATATTATTAAAAAGATGTTTATACAAATTCCAAACAATTAATTCGCGTATTTACACATAAATTATTATTTTTATCAGACTGCCGCAAAATTTCCCTTGCGTTTTTCTACGAAGAAAATAAATATGGCGCCAGTGCACTTTTTCGTGGAATTCTAATATTAGGAAGTATATGGAAAGTAGTATTAAAAAATACCTTATGATTGACAGCTGTTAGCATGCGAATAATAGGAGAAGTAAAACGATAGATTAGTTTTTGACGTGATGTGTCAGTTTTTATTCAGTAATTTTTGCTAAATTTTGTGAAAATAGTGACATTTAACGGAATATTAAATATTGATATACTATGCAAAACGAATACATTAATTAAAATTATACAAAATGAAGCATTCTACTTCACCCACACCATCACTGGCTGGGTCCAGTTATGCGCCATCATATGCAACATCTCGCGGACAATCGCCACTACCGCCGCCAGCAAATCATACAAGAAATTGTCTATCAGCAACAAGCAAAAGTTACAAATACCTACGGCGATTACTCAAGTTTAACCAAATGGACTTCGAGTTTGCTGTTTGGCAAATGATATATTTGTTTATATCACCGCAAAAAGTTTATAGAAATTTTAACTATAGAAAACGTGAGTGTTACAACTCATTATATACAAGTATGGTGGCAAAATATCAAAATACAAAATATTTATTATATTCATTTAGAGACTAAATCACAATTCGCCAGAGATGATCCTGCTTTTTTAGTTTTACTTGTAGTTTGCCTCTGTGGTAAGATCCTAATTACCGAATGAACATGTTGCAATAGTTGTAATGTCTTTCATACTTCTGATACTCTTAACAGTAACCTCTGTGGTACTCGCATGGACAATGGGACTAAACTTTTTGCAGAGTATTTCATTCATTTTATATGTTGTATTTGTGGATTGCATCTTTGCGGGCATCATTGTAGCTTCGTTTCTCTGGGTAGTAACGAATCGTTACTTGCGCAGCAGTAGTTTAGAACCTGATATCGAATGGGGCTATGCTTTTGATGTTCATTTAAACGCTTTCTTTCCACCACTGATACTGCTACACTTTATTCAGCTGTTTTTCTATGATTGGGTTATAAGCCAGCCATGGTTTTTTTCGCGTTTACTTGGAAACACATTTTGGCTTTGCGGGCTGAGTTATTACATTTACATAACATTTTTAGGCTACAACTGTAAGTATATGTGGATATATATTAACACTAATAATTGAAACATGTATCTCCTTCAGGTATACCACATTTGAAAAACACGCGCCTGATTCTAATACCTTTACCCATAATATTTCTTTTCTATCTGGTGACTGTGATCATTGGCTGGAATGTGACGATTTCATTTATTAATTTTTACAAGTATCGTGTTTACTAGAAATTTACAAAATAAGTTATATACGCATTATTAATAGAATTGTTTATTTATATACTTATAAGAAAGTTCACTACATATTTATGTAGACATAGAAAGATGTGTAATATTGATATTTCTCAGAATATAAACTGAAAGTTTTTATTTACAAAATCGTATTTCAACTTTCGTATATATGATTTAAATTACTCATAGAAAGTACATGTTTATTGATTTTGAAAGAAAAAAACAGTAACTATAATTTGATTAGATCTACGCCAATTTGGTGGGTTTAACAAAAGAACGTTTACGCTTGTTCCGTTTTCGTTGCAATTCAAGGCTGTGCAATTGGGAGTGCACTTCTACAAATATTTCTTTTTGTTCTTCCTCGGGAATTGAAGCGCGATACTGTTTCATCATATCGAATTTTTCCCATGGTTTTTCATGTGCTAATGCCTGTCGACGTTGCTTGTCAGTAATGTACTGGTCCACATTAGCTACTCCCTGTAGGTTCTGCCGTTCCCACCGCTCCAACCATGGTCGTGGGCGCAATACTACTTTAATATCATTTACTGGCACTTCAGCACTATCATCTAAATTCTCCGGTTCTAAATTTAAATCAACAGTGCTATATTCAGGCAATGCGTCGCGTAAATATAGCAGATGGTCATCCAAACGCTTTTCCAGGCGAAGTACTTCAATTTTATGTATAGTTGGATCGTACAACTCGTAACGTACCTCAACACCTTGGTGATCAATAACGTTGCGTAATATGAAACGAGCTCGAAGACCACAACGATCACGATGAATACATATACCTGGAAAATTAAAATTCATATATTTCATTAAAAAAAAGCAGACCCTACAATTACAACAAACAAATTTTGCACTTACCCACGAAACGACTGATTTTACCGGCTGCATGAGGATCAGAGCTTGTTACAGCTAGTATTGAACCGACATAGAATTCCGGAATGTCAATTTTAGTGCGACGGTCTAGCATGTCCATGCGCTCAAGTTTCTCACGCACTGGATTACGCCATTCGACTTTGGGATCCGGTAAAAATTCTGGATAGATAAAACGATAATTTTGTGGAATAACTGATTTACGTCCTTCAATAGACCCTGTAGAGCTTGGCTGACTTTGTTTTTGAATGAAAGGTGGTAATTCATTTGGCTGAGGTTTTGTTGAAAATGTGACTGCATAACAAGTAACAAAAATATATTAAATCGTCATTAATTCTATGTCGATAAATTGTATATACCGATTCTAATAAAACTGTTTCCTTTCTTCCAACTGGGCGTAAGTACACGGTTTGTTATATTCATTTTTAACAAATTGCAATGATTAAATTGAATTTCGATACAATATTCCTCCGGTCTATGGATTGTGGTTATTCTTCTAAGTTCTCTGGTTCAGTAACCTGACATTAAATGTCAAAATAAATCAGATGTTAAATCGTGCTATTACAAAATTGCAATCATTGTAAAGATGCAATTTTGTAATTGCATTTGGAGTGTGGGTGAAATATTTTTTACTTTTTTACTCATTCCGACATGTTATGAATTAAAAAAAATTCTATATTGCATTTCACGTATAATACATTATGTTATAACTATGAAATTACATAGAAAAGGGAAAATTTGTATAAGCTGGGTAGCCAATGAAAGATATGGCATTTTTTATACTAAGTTGGCAACGCGGTTTATTAATGTGTTGGTGACTTGTGCGTCGAAATTCAAGAAATTTCTTTAAATGTTATACTTTAAAAATACATATTTAAAAATAAGTGACTGTCACCCAACAAATATGTGTTGATACAACAAATAGATGTTACAGAACTTTGCATTGTTCAGAATTATTATTTTACAGAAAGGCATCGACTACATGATGCCTATTTACACATATGAGTGTACATGTGTACTACGTCTGTGTGCGTTCATTAAATCTTGATGAAAGTATATAAAGACCGTCATTTCACAAACAGATTTGGCTTCGTGTTGTGCTTTGCGAAGTCTTTTCAGGTGTATTTTTCTCCATGCTGGATGGAATAAGAATGAAAAAGCCATGCGCTAGGATAATATGTTTTCATACTTGTAAACACTGTTCTAATGTGGGGTAAAGGACATTGTAAAAACTTTGTTTTGTCAGCGACTACAAAAGGTAGAATACACAACTGCACACGTGTCAAAGGCCTTGCGACGCTTACGTGAGTGTAAACGAGATAGATAGACCACTAGAAAGGTGGAACTGTCGAAGCAGGCAGTATTCGCGACAATCGTGGGAATTTCTTAGCACGAATTTTGACGAGCCATTCGAAAAGTGCTATTTTATGTGAACAGACGTTATAAACATTACGTTCGTTGATGTTGCATTTCTTAGTAAAATTAAACATTTACTTCAGTTACATGAATTTGTGACTATTTATAGCATCAGCTTAAAGAATTACACGTGCCGCAAGAATAGTGATATTTCAACCACAATAATTTTTCTTTGCAATCTAGTGTTTTGTGCACTCGTGACGATCCGGTATTGCCCCTCCACCGCCGTATGTTTTGCGTTATACCTTTCGTCTTGCTACATATCTAACATTGACACCGCTATTTGTATTGTACTTATTTACATATTCACAATCATTGCTGTTGTAAAAAGACTCATTTCAAAGTTGTGGACTAGTCTTATTTTGTTAGTTCTGTGAGCAGACAACGGCCTCAAACTGGCGGAAAAGAAGGTCGCTTTGACATTATGCCAGACTTCTGTGGTAAGTATGATGAAAATGCAGTGGATATTTTCTGCCAAATCTGAAAGTGGGAGTCTTAGCATATTTCATATTAAACAATTTATTCGCGTACACCACATATGTAGAGATATCAACCGAATTAGTTGTATTTTTGCCACACATATATAAATAAGTTATTTATTGTTGAGTTGTTGTTAATAATAAGGTTAAACTTTTAAGTGAGAACAGGGAAATCTCTACAATGAAATTCTCAATTATTCTTGGATGCGAATATGGTAGGAATTAAAGCACTTTGAATGATTTGCCTTGCTACGAAAGTAAAGGTAACACTCTAAAAAATAAATCAGCTGTTTTGTGTTTACAAAGAATACTTTTAGAATGAATGTTATATTTTATATTATGTATTGTAGTTTAAATTTTTTTAAATTTTGAAATATACATACGACAACATAAACATCAGTACTATAATATTCGGACGAGGAGTTTGAATATGTATATACATCGGATGTACATTTGCCACTACTTGAACAAATGTGCATTACAAGTAAATTGAAGTGCTTCTTGTAATAGTATGGTGTATCAGCTTAAGCGGGAAAAACAAACTGAACTCACTTTAAAACCACTTTCACTTTTATGTTGTGGTTCAGTTTGGCATACATACATACGCGTATGTAAACTTTGCCATAATAATAAATTTATAGTATGAGTAATTTACTACTATCAATTATATCCATGGAAATCATAAATTAATAGCAATTAGTAATTTTTTATTACAACAATCTGTGTATCCTTTTTAGCTAAAAGTGTACTATGCTGTAATCGAAGATGTAATCGCTAATGTGCGCGACGCCTTTCTGGATGAGGGCGTCGACGAACAGGTTTTGCAAGAGATGAAACAAAATTGGCGGGCTAAACTAATGGCAAGCAAAGCTGTGGAAATAAATCCCGAACCTCCAGAACCACAACCGCCACCAATTATAGCCAATAATCCGAAGGTATGGTGCTTGCTTCTATTATTCGTTAAATAAAAGAAAATATTATTAAATTAAAGTAGCTTTATTATTATATAGATCGATTTATTTAAAAATAAAAGTGTGAACATTTTTGTCAGCCAAAATCGTATAGACATTTTGCAATCGGCTATTAATTTTCTTTTATATTAAAGACATTGAAAATGTTAAATATGTTAAGTTGTCCTAAATTCATATTATAATTTTAGTATTGTTAATAGTGTGCATTATACACGTTCGACAAGTTCAGTTCAGTTCTGTTCAAAAAGTAATTTTATTATATTCTTTATTATTAACTAAGAACTCTAAACAGTTCTGTGATTCTTGATATTTTAAAGGAATATACGAATAATTAATTAAATGATATAACACCTTTTTCTCCCCAATTTCTCTTCGTGATTTCTACTGAAACAACAAATGCTACAAATACTTATAAATATCACGTTTACACATATATTTTATAACCGGAATTTATATAACGAAACATAATTTACTTTGCCAAATATTGACCATTTAAATACGTTCCAATTTGAATATTGCTCAATGAATTCGTCAACCTATGTTTGTATGTGTTCGGCTGTGCATTTTACATTAACATACTTATTCCTACGAAACTAATGCAACACAATATTATTACAACAAAACCACATTTGCAACACTTCTTGGATACTACCACATATGATCCATTGATGGAACTTTTACTCACATAGCCATCAAAGGTAATTGAGTCACTCAACTTGTTGTATATATGAGTAATATATAAACATTTTTATATGATCCATATCCACATTTTTATAACATCCCCAATTTCGGCTAACCGTTTGATAGATTTTAATCCAAAATTGTTTTTAATTTTATTACATATCTACAGTTTATTTGAAAATTCCAAATTTCCTTCAAACAGTCCCTCTATCCAAAAGTTGTCTTACACTTATTTCTTGTTGCAAACTAATAAGATAATTTTTCCAAACGATGCTTATAGGCTGCCACCGCCAAAGCTAAGAAAGCAGCAGCGGCTGCCGCTGCAGCTGCAGCTCAACAAAACAGCAGTAATAGTGCAACGAGTAGTGGCACTAACGCTAATGCGTCCAGCGATATAAAACCAAGCATTACGCAGCTACAGTCGAACATGGTAAATGGAGCTGGTACTATCGTTGGTCCGACCACATCGGCCGCAGCCAACAACTCGGCCGCAATGAATGGAGGTCTTAAACAGGAGCTGGGAAAATCAGTGTCGACGCTAAGCGGCGGATTGGGCAACAGCTTACAGAAATCGAATGTGATTGGCAACGCGCAAACAGGTGCAACACCTGTAGCTTCTTCGTCAGGAATAGGCGGTGGTGTAGGTGGCTCACAGCAACAATCAACAAATTCCACCATACCGATTGTAGCCACACTTGATCCTAATCGCATTATGCCTGTAAACGTGAGTAACACTTCCATTATTGAAAAAAAAAGAATAACGTTTAGCAAGTTTGAATCTTTATATATGGAATATAAATATATTGAGAACCTTTATTTTGCAATCCAGATAACATTACCCGCTCAAACTGGCTCCATGAACACAGAATCTCGCGTACTCACCATACACGTGCCAGCATCGGCGCTTCAAGATAATCAACTAACACAAATATTGACCGCGCATTTAATTTCGTCTATAATGTCGTTGCCAACAACGCTGGCCTCCTCGGTGCTGCAGCAGCACGTGAATGCGGCACTCATAAATAGCAACATGCAGAGTAAGTACAAGTAAAGGGCAACTATTATATATGTATATAAGGGTGACTATTTTTAACAAAGCACATTAAGTAATTGATCGCCTTATAGTTTTTATGTTTCTATTATATATATGGCACATGTGTATGTAGTTGTTAATGTCGTAATTTTTAAATTTTCAGAAAGTTTTAATGCTTCAAAGCAACTTGATGGCGCTGTAGACACTTCAGACGAAGATGAAAGTGAAGAAAGCGATGATAACATGGACAATGATGATGACGATGATTTAGATAAAGACGATGACGAGGACGCGGAAAACGACGGTGGCGCTGAAGAAGAACCGCTCAACAGTGATGATGATGTGACGGACGAGGATGCCAGCGATGTATTCGAAACGGATAACGTTATCGTTTGTCAGTATGATAAGGTAAGCTGTTGATCTTATTATTTATCAGCATTTATTTTGGCAATCATGGATATTCTATGTGTATTTTCATTTGGTTTTACAGATCACACGTTCACGCAACAAATGGAAGTTTTACCTTAAGGATGGTATTATGAACATAGGTGGGAAAGATTATGTATTCCAAAAGTCCAATGGGGACGCGGAGTGGTAAAAACCAATACCACAAGACAGTCAAGTTATTTGCTACTTTTAATGCTACCACACATTTGCTTTCTGTAATTTTTGAGCAATTGTTCATGCCAAAAGACAAACATTTTTAATTTACTATTGTTATTAATTTACGTTGAATATATTAAGTTCGACATATTTCGCCGACAGACAAAAACCAATAAAGATTTATATGCACCATTGATTTGAGCAGAAATTCCAGTTTGAAAGCCTCTTTCCCAAGCATAATTGCACGCAAATGGAAATAGTTAAGCATGTGTATATATTTTTCTGCATTGTAAGAATACCTGATTGATGATAAACAGTTGAAAGTGCATTGATAACAACAGCAAACCAAACAAATATTTACACAAAATTCGTTATAGATTAGAAAAGTAAAAGCAAAAATGGGATTGATGAGAAAACACATTTACTCTTACATAAAAACGTAATAACTTTGCATTGTTACAAAATTTAACAAAGCTGAAAATAGCTATTTATGTATCTTATTTACACTATTACAAAATAAAAATATCAAATTCAATGCTATAAGAATTGTTCTCTCTTTTGGAAATAATTTTGAAATCCTCGACAGTAGCACCATGCCTATCAGCTGTAAGCACTTTTATCTTATAAGATTTTGTTTTATACAAAATACAACATACATATGTATATAGGTACATACGTGTGTATATTTTTGTTACAACTTCTCGAGGAAACAACCTCAGAAGTATATCCAATGCCGTAGAAGGAAAACCGGGTCTAGTGATGAATGTAGGGAATTGTTTAAGTAAAAAGACATAAAACCCCTTCTTAAGAACTCCGTGTTCGGGAAGAATTGTTTCCGATCTACCCCTCTCTCCCCTTCACTGAGTATATCAATCTCTCTTAATAGCAGAAATATTTTTAGGTATGGTGCAGAGTCGAAAATCGAATTCAAAATTTAAAATTTTGCACTTTTTTTATTATTAATATTTATTAGTATACTTTTTGGGAACCTTTTTACGAAAAAGTCGGTTAATTTATTATTGTAAAATTAAAAATTTGACAAATTTGCAAAAATTTGATTTTGAAAAATAAAAAATTTCCAGCGTTACCTCGTAAATTATTTGTAGAAATAGCTTTCAAAATTTTAATACGCTCATTGCAGTAGCTTTGAAGTTATGAGGGGCACCGACTTTGAAAACGTGAGTTAGCGGGAAAACGCTTTAAAGTCTTGAAATCTGATGTAGAACGTTTATAAGACAGGCATAAAGTCCACTTAACACAAACTTCTTGAGATATTATGCATTCATCAATTCAGCAAGTCAAACAAAAAAAAAACCCTATTCGCCAAAACTATAATATATTAAAATCATTGATTGGTAATTAATTTTAATTTTAATTGTATCCTTTAAAATGTACAGATTAATAGCTTATGAAACTAATTAAAAACAAAAAAAAACATCTGCATTCTTAAATTTACTCTTCGAATACAATCTCCATTCTCAAATTATTACGATTGTTAAAATACTACATTCATATTGTTGTTGTATTTAAAATATTTCATTACAGATATTTTTTCACTTGATTTTTTTTTATTTAATTTTATTATTATTATTAGACACAAAACACATAAATTACTAACTGTGCTTAATAGGGACAACAACATTATTTCGTTGCGTGCTTGTTAATTTCATACATTGTTTTTCATTATACCATATACGCTTACTATTAACTATATAAAAATATATGTGCTTTTTAAACTTCTCAGTTTTCCTTTTAGTGTCCATCGGTGTCTGTTCATTTTTTATGACTACAAATATTTTGTTATATAATATTTGCAAATGTGTTGAATAGACAAACTCTATTTAAAATAGCTATAAACGGAAAATAAATCATATATGGCTTATAGTGATTACAAGAGCAGCAATGAGCGTAAACATATCCAGTTACAAAAGTTAACAATAATTCAAAATTGAAATTGAATAAGTTCTCAAAGACACATAAAACCACTAGTGTTGAATAAATCAATCAATCTATCTTGTGGTGCACTTATGAGCAAATTGTTTTTATTATTTTATTATCCCGTTTCCTATATTTTTTAAATTCTACACTTTTAATTTATCAGCAATATTTTAATATATAGCAATTGCTGTTAAAGTGCATGACGTTGAAATAAGTTTCTTTCGAAATACAGATAATATAGCTGTGCTGCCTTTCGGGTTTTATCGATTTTGAAAAAGAAAAATGCGAAAATGGACCAAATATTAATGAAATATACGTTAACAAATAAAATATCCGAGCAAATATATATGTACATGTATATATGTGGCATTTCAATTTCGTCTGTGACTTTATTTACTTGATCATAATAATAATAACAATGTTCAATTTTAAATATAAGCCTAAAATTAATAAAATACAGCTCGCTATTTTATCAACACATTAATAATAATCCTTTTCATTTAAATATGATTAACCATACTTTAATATAAACCAAAATTAAATTGAAATTATTTGATTTAATTGGTTAACTTTTTAGCACATTGTTTGTAAAATTCTTAAACATACAAAACACGCTCACCAAACCCCAATACAAAAGAATGCAGCAAGTGCCATACATATTTTTTTTATTTAAAATTAAAGAGTGTCGATATTAGCAATAAGGTTAAAATAACTCTATATTATATATTTATATAACTGTTCTCAAGTGGGGAAGTAGGATTTTAAAATTGTTTATGGCCTAACTATTCATCGAATTTTTTTGTGAGACTTGTGTGTGTGACGCATTTTTCTGTACACTTTCAGGATTTCTCTACTTTGCGATTTGGTTAGCCAAACTTTTTTTTATATAATTTGTGTCGACTTCTAAATGCATAAAATATATTGAAAAATAAAGAAATGCTGCTACGCAAATTTACTTCCATGCCACGTGTTAACTTATGTTATATGATTCGAAATTTATTCAATCTTCAACTTTTAGTTACATATTTGCAAAGCAATTTTTAGTGCCTTTTCTCACCATTGATTTGTGCAGATGGCTAAACTAAATCTAAACAACACATTTCCATACAAATAAAAAAATATTTCATATTCGTACAAACACTAAGTAATTATGTGTGTATCTTTAATTTTTTTATCGATTCCATATATGTTTGTATGTTTAATATTCAGAAAATTATTATCTCACTATTTTTACTTTGATATTAGTACATTATACATATGTATAATAAATTATAAATATTTTATCAGTTATAGCAATTATATACCAATATCGTTTCCTTATTTAATTGCCTGAAGCTAACTGGATGCATACACGATAGAAAGACGCTGTACTACATCTGTCTCAGTAAATAAGAACTAAGAACTTTAGTCAAGTTGCGCTTTCCTGTTTTACCCTAGAGGCGGAAATAAACAGCGCAATGCATTAATGGCCGTCTGCAGCGCTGAATGCTGTTGTTGGTTTGAATGGCTGCGGTTATGACTATTAGAGATTGGTGTGTTGGTGTTATTTGTGCTGCTGCTGCTGCTGCTCGGCAAAACTACATCGTATTAACTCGTCAGCAGTGCGATGTTGATCTCCTTAACCATCTTGACACGATGCAGCATCTTTTGTAATGACTCCTGACTAAGCGCTTGGGTGGAATACCAAACCGGCGAGTCGGGTACACAAGAACGTTCAGGTTGTAAATAAAATACATCATTGCGTGTTTTTACGCTTTCAGGACTACAAAAATCGTTGAAAATTATTAGTAGTTTTGTTTTAGTTGAGAAATTTGTTTAGCGACTTACCATTTGGAGAGGTAAAACTCATAGAGGCGGACTGGGCAGCGCAAAGGATTTTCTTCGTTCTCTTGCTGTTCATAAACCTTTTTCTTACGAGGGTTAGCATCTGCAAAAATAAGTTAAAAATTTAATACATATGCTGTAAAGTTCTGATTTTTTTTTTTTGGTTTTTATAAAAACACTTACCAAGACCAGCTTGTGGCGGATAGAAACGTAGAAGTACATTTCTAGTACCTGGCATTTTAGCATTTTGGGCTGAGCGTTTCCAATGTTTCATTATGTGAGAGAAGGATAGTTGCATGTGCTCTTCTACCGTCTATGAGTTAAAAAAAATCGAAAGATTTCAAATTACAATTATACCCGGCTTACAACAATAGATTTGTTTCATGTTACAAACCGTCAAATTGAAGTGTTTTGTATTAAAAAACATAAGTGTACTGAGTAGAACATGTGGTGAATGAGCGCCCAGCTGTTTACACTCCCATAAATGTTCCTCTTCAACACGGGTCACAATGTACTCTGTAATCGAAATAGTTATTTTTAAATAATATAGTACTTATAATAAAAAAATCAACTGCTTACGTGAATCATTGTAGAGGACTGAAAATTTACGGGCCACTTCATCCAAACAGTCGGTAAAACGTTCATAGTATGGATCCGTGAATATATTATCAATTCTGCCATTTTCGTACAGATATTGCTGGATTCCTAACAAAGCATATAAGCACAAAATTTGTAATTAAAAATTCTTTATAGGTTGCACAGTATTTTAATTTATAAAAAAATATTTATTTATTATTATCTCTAATTAATATTTCAAATTAATTTATATTAAATTACGTACAAGTTCTTCAAAAGTTATATAAGTGTGTGCACCCACCTTACAATTGACGTACAATTACATAAAGATATAAAATAGTATTATATTTAACTTACCTAAAACCAAGTAGTATATAGTATCTGGAGCATATTCAGTGCCATTTGGCTTACGCACCTCTTTTACAAACAAACACAGAGAATAGTTTAATTCGTCTGCAGTCATTTGCAAAAGCTCCGTTTTGAATGGTCGACGTCTAGTCGTACTTTTTTCGATGTCGGCATTCTTTGTCATTACCCATTGCTTCCACGCGTTCACACCAAAAGTGTACTTCAAACACATATTGGCGTCAGGTTTTTCTACAGGTTGAATGGGTTGTGGTGGTGGTTGAGATGGTTCTATATCCAGCCTAGAACGTTTCACTGGTGAACGGTTATTACTTCGAGGTGATACTGGTGAAGTTAAACCACCGCGTTTACGTCCACGTCCACTGATATAAAAGAGATTTATGTTAATATTGTAATAATATATTATCTTAATTTATCAATCATCAACCAACCGTTGTGTTTCCATTATATGGTGAGGTTGCTGTTGCATATGGTGAGCACTCATATGGCTTATAGAATCATCGTGTCCCACCATACCTGGTGGTGGATTTGTTATCTCACTAGCAGTCATGGCCGATTCAAGATCAACGGCAGGCTGACCGTACTCACCAGTTGCCATTTTTAATGCCATCTGTAGTACTTCTTCACCATATGAATTGTTAGTCACTTCAACAGGTTGTACATCGTTATTGTATTGTAACGGAACCAAGCTCGGTTCAGTTTTTACTTCATCTTCTGAATCCGAATCAGATTCGTGTTTTTCTTCGGCTACCATCTCAGCCATCATAAGCAATTCAGCTTCAAATGGATCGGCTGGCATTTTATCTTGAATTTTTTTAATTTCCTTAAGTATACCTTGAGCCGAATTTCGTGTAGTGGGTATAAATATTGGTACGGGTATTGGTAATGGTATTGGTACTGGTACCGGGAACGGTGCCGAATACATGTACATTGGTTGTGGCACATAAATAGGCACAGGTATTGGTATTAGCACCTTGTTGGAGTAGTCCTTGCCAGTTTGTGTAGCTGTATTCGTCGTGTTTGGCGTAGTTTGAAAACCGACTGTAACTGTTTGTGGTTTACAACTGGTCTGCACATTTCGAACAGCAGGTGGATATGGTGGCACAGCAATAATTCTCGTTTCCCCAACTCCTTTTTCAATATGGCCAGACACAGAAATACTCTGTCCTCGCTTACCTATTGACTTAGCATTTGTCGTTGGCAGATCCATAGGTGGTGGAGATGGAGACGCACTATAGTCTATTTGCTTTCTCGGACGACCCCTAGAGGGTACATTCATAGGTGTGGTTAATTGTGGCATAGGTGGTGGCGAATCTAACTTTCGACCTCTACCTCTGCCTCGGCGTACGGTTACGTTACCAATCATTGTTTCGGTCTCACCACTTGCTAGAGAAGAAACCGTTGATATAACTGGCATTGTAGGCCCCTTTTTTCCTACAGGGGTTGTTTTTGCAGGAAGTTTGATCTGCAACAAATTATATATTAATTTAAAATCTAAAACTGTTGCTCTCTAACTGAAAAATAAATCAAGGTTAGGTTTTTTAAACAGCAAATATAACGATACTTGCACAAACTATTTACTAGAGAGGGATGGCAATATTTTTATATTCAATCTACTACATTAGATAAATTGTAAATAATAGATACCAAACAAGGTACAATATAATTAAATAATCTATCAAATATTTATGAGCAGTATATACTTAAACTATATTAATTTAATATTTAGTTTGAAGTAGTTGAAATTGGAAAAAAAAAATTATACCGAAACGGTTTTTTTTTTTTGCCCTAAAAATATAAGCTGTTTAAGATTATATTATTTTTACCTGTATTTGTGGTTTGGTTTGTTGTGGCATCTTTAGTTTTACCCTCTTAGGCAATCCTGTGGGAAAAGGTACATTGCTTTTGTTAGATCCGGCTTGTGTCACTGTAGTGGTCTGTTGGGTCGATGGTGAATCATTTTCCAAAGTAAGCGGTGCTCTTGCAAACTGACTTTGAAACTGCATAACACACTGGTATGTGCAAAAATTACGCATCGAAGCATCCGACATTGTGAGGTGATATTGTGGTGTAGCGGAAGTGTTGCAATTGTCACAATTGGCAACAGTGCGTGAAAAAGCATTAATAGATACACCGTACAAAGTTAAACAATTTAGAGAACACATTAGAATTTCTTGTGCATCTTGCTGTTTGTAGATCATATCGAAATTATATTTCTTTACTTTGCACCATTGACATGAGACAATACGCCGATTAACAATTATATACACATTAAGACAAACGCGTGTACAAAACACTTTAGTTCGTCTTTCTGTATATATGGTATATGACTCTGAGCCTTTGCGTTCAAAATACTTGGAACACATAGCACATTGATCGGCCACTATATTGCTTACGAATTTGAAAGCCGAAAAGCATGGATTTGAACAGAAATTATGTTCTTTACCATCTAGCATAATTTCGACACGCACTGGTTTATCATTATTACACACAGCACAAGTATCGTTACGTAGTTTCTTTTTGGGATTACACATGCTATCGTAACGTCGCATACAGGCCTGTGAACAAAAATCTTTAAATTGTTCCTTGTCACCCACTGGTGCAAGAAAGCCCTCACTGCCCGAAGAAATATCCTTTTGACAACACGAACATGTTTTTAAACCTTTTTTAAACTCATTAAGACAAGCTGCACAGCAAAATTGACGAATATCAAAACCGAAGCGTACACAATATTTACCGAGGGCAGGATGTGGTACTTCTCCATGACATGTTTGACAATTAGCACCGATTGTGCGTTGGTACTTGCCGAGGCAAATTTCATTGCAGAAATCCATCGTTTCCCACAGTAAATTTTTGTCGCCTAACGTTACTTCATTGAAACATTCAGCACAACGACGCATAAAACTAGCATTTCTCTCTAATCGTGCTGCCTCCGCTTCCGCAGAGGTACGAGCTACTACACCCGTATCTCGTGGACCTTTTGTCTTTGTCGCTGCAGCAATACTGGGGGCAACGGTCGAGACCCCCGCTGAAGACGTTGCCGTTGTTGGTAAAGTGGAACCTATGTTACGCACACGGATTGAATGTCGTTTCAATTTAAATTTTTCAGGCTCCTCTGAATTTAAAAGGTTGTAACAAATATCGTTACAAATGTAGTGGTACTCGTCATCTTGACGGAAAAAGTATTTACATAATTTTGCTTCCTTGCACTGTAAACATGTGTGACAGTTTGCATCTTTCTCTGCAACAGCAGAATTTTCTGCAGGCTCGATGGGTGCACTCCCATCAATTTCATTATCTATAGCATCGGCGTCCTTTTCTTCATTCGTTAACTCTTCGATAAGAAACTTTTTCCTTCGAATGAAATACTTTCCAGGATGAGCTGATAAAATGGCATCGCAGCAATTTTGGTCACATAAATAGTCAAAATTACCGCTTTCGGGGTTCTTAAATCGAAAGCCACACATTTTTTCGTTATCACACTGTATACATTTTTGTGTTGATGAAATAATCCAAGCAATGATAATTTTTTGTGATGACCCCATTTCCGTTGTATTTGTTTGCATTTCTTCTAATAAAGGTTCGTCAGCGTCAGGCGCTTCTCCTATATCTTCTGCTGTGTTTAGCTGCATTCCTAAATAAATATAAATTATACATTAGTTTTACAATTAATTAATTCGATTTAAAAATTAAAATGTTATATTTACAAAATTCTTAACTTACGTTAATAGAATGTTAAGCTTTACTATAAGTAATTATGATAGTTTACATTCATCAAGTACGATAAGACAAATATTATTTTAATAAATAGTATTAGGCGCTCACCTTCGCTGCTGCCACTGCCAGCATCAGCGGCTTCAGCTTCAGCTCCAGCTGATTCAGCTTGAGCTTTGGCTTCGACTATCCAAAAAAAAAAAAAGAATTTTTTAAATTTACACTATTGAATTACAGCTATGTTATCTAATGAATAGCTGAAAGTGAAACTTATACCATACTAACACTCAATATTTTACAAAAAGAAAAATAATACGCTTTTGAACAATATTTGTAGACAACTTAATAAATTTAGAATAACACAAAGAAATACTAGGGTTTAACTATCAACCAAAATTTTACTTATAAAACAACATAGATACATAATCGACAATGTTTTAAAAATATCAAACCTTTGCATTCGGACTCACCTCTAGCGTCACACAACTCGGAGTCATCTTCAATGGCAGCTGAGGTATTTTTTTCTGAAATCGAATTTTCTTCAACTACTGCGGCATCACCAGTGTCTGCTTCTATATCTCTTTGTTTTTGAGCCTCTGCATCCTCTTTTTCGGCATTTTCCCGAGCCAAAATAGCTTGTTCTTTTTCCGCTTGTGTTACTTCAGTCTCAGGGTCATCTGGTATAAGACAAATATCCGAATCTTCTGGTTCTTGGACGTTCTCAACTGGTTCTAAAAACATATCGAACCTTTAGTAATTGTTAATTTGAAATCATAAATGTGCATACTTACCATCTTCCCGTTCAGTTTCATGTTCAGGTTCAGGTTCAGGTTCTTCACTTGTAACTATTTCCGCGATTTTATTTGTGGCATCGGCATTCTCTTCGGTAGCATCGAGTTGCTTGCTATTGTCACCACCTAAATAAGCAATTTCGTCCTCTTCATTCTTGTTTTCTTCTTCTTGGGCTTCTACATCAACATCCGGTTTTTTTTCTTTAGCATCACTCTCAGGTTTACTATTCTCATTACAAGGCTCATCGTCTTCCAGGGCTTCCATACTGATATCTTGCTGTTCAGCAGTAATATCATGACTTTCTTCGTCAATTGATTTCTCTGTAGCTTTTTTATCATTTTCATCTTCAATAGCAGCACTTGTTATTAAATTTTCTTCAGGCGAGTTAGTGATTGATGGCATATCCACATCTCCATCTATCGTTTGCAAATCGACCCCAGGTTCATCCATTCCTCCATTATCAGCTTGATTATCCGCATCCTTTGTTTCAATCGCTTTGTCAACGGGTTCCACAGAAGCATCTAACTCTTCTGTTGCTGTTGGCAAAGTCATGTCTGACTCGCCCAACATATCGGATTCATCAGTGGCTGCATTATGACCTCCACCAGATACATTAGCATCCACTTCTTCGAAATCTGTGGACTCTTGAGTTTTATTGTCTACTGTGTCAGGTTCTTTGTTTTCTTCTTCATTGACACCTTCACACTCAACACCACCACCCTCATCCCCATCGTATGCGCCACTAGCCAACTTCTCCTGTGGGCTACTCCCTTCATCTTTGGGTACACCTGAAGAAGTTCCATTTGAGTTTTCATCTACGTCAAATGAACCTTCCGAAATTTGTTCGAAATCCTCGTCGTTATTTCCGTCTTCAGTATCTTTCGTGACGTCACCATCCACGACTTTGTCGATTGAGGCTTGTGATGTGTCTTCATCTAATTTCGGTGGCTCTGACTCGGGTCGAGCACTAGACTCAGCGTCAGTGTGAAATGAGTCTAAACTTGAAATTTCCTCCATTTGAACACGGTTGATTGATATTTTAATTGTAAGCAAATCTTAAACATTAACTAAAACACAAAAGTTTATTTATAAATATGAATTATAAACGAAATGAATATGAAATGATGAAAAATCACGACTTATGGCAAACAATGTCTTTCCGACTAACAAATATATTAATTATTAGCATAATTGTTTAAAAGTTTAAATTGTCTTGCTATACAAATATTTTCCCGCCGTTACAATACAAAACATCATATACATACATAAATGATGTTTGGATGAACTTGGTAGAATCAATAATTGATTTAAGCCCACCAAAGAGAAAACTTGTTTACGTTATAAAAAGAGATTTATTTTAACCAATATATAAAAGTAATCACAGTAATTTTAATAAACTAACATAATTTGTAGGCCGACCCATGGGTATCGAGGTGTATGCACAGTGTGGCTACCCTGAAAGTACAGCACGCACAGTGGGAGCAAATACTTGTACAAATACCACATTGACTGCCAAACCGTCCCCCTCACAGGTGAAATACACTTTTAATACCGGCGACATTTTTATTATACACATATGCACAAACCTTTCAATTGGTGAAAACTTAAATCAAATATTTTGTCCTCGTAATAAATAGCTTCTACTTTTGCTTCAAACGAATTTTACTGATTGCACGATATAATACGACTTTCAACAGAAACAGCCCAAGATACGGAATGAGGCGGAAAAGTAATGACACAGGAACGAAACGATTTGTCGATCTCGAGAACTAAAACTCACTTTTGTTGTCAATTTTAGATTTCCACAACGTTTTTAACACTTTTATAATAAACGTGACTTAATAATTTTGATGACAACAATATTTGTTAAAACTGAACTTTATGTTTACAATTGTTTTGCAGAATTCGCGCTCAAAACCTTTACACAAAAACGTTGTAAATAAGCGCAAAATTGTGGTTTACCTCCAATCGGCTTTGCAAGAAACATAACTCTATCAATTTCCAACAGTGTGGCTGTATTCTACTGTGGAAAATGGCGCAAGTAAAGTTGTCAATGCTGGAGGTGTTCGGAAAGTTATTAGGCAAAAACATTTATCATTTCTTTTATATTAAGTATTTGTCGTTATAAATAGCGCAATAAACTTAATAATTACATTAAATATATATATTATCTTCATCAAGCAGTATTAAGTAAATTACTTTGAATTTCCTAACTTAGCTAATAAACTGCCATAGTTTATTCCTTTTTGTAATAGATTAATGAGTAAAAGAACAAAAAGTAGCATAAAATATGGAATTGCAATGGCATACATTTATAAAACTAGAAAATAAATCATGTAGCGCTTCTACCTAGAAGAAACAAGTCATAATTTCATTTAATTATTCATATTGGTAGAATATTTATTTATTCATGATGTGCTAATTTAAAAATGGTCAAAACAAAATGGCCGATTATTAAATAATTGTTTCGATTTCACCGTTCCAATGTTATACACATTTTTGCTCCTCATGTGGTTACGAAATCACTGGCCATATTCAATATATGTGTATTTGTAACGACTTCTAAATAAACGAATACATGTAAACGCAAGCGAAGAACCTATATTTATCACATCACCTTCTGCAAATACGTACGATTATGTACCTTATTATTTTATTTTTTGATTGAAAGCAATTAAACAACCCTGAAAATCTGTAAAAGATTAACATCTATTACACTAAAACGATAAATATATATAAAACAAATTCAAACTACTTTCTTCTGGTTTCTACTTTCAATATGTTACTGATTGCATTAAATACCGTAAAATATGTAAGAAAATATTTTTACCCATCACTTTCTGAAGGACGCAAAGTGTTAGTAGTTAAACAAATTTATATATATATTTATAGTTTTTTGAAGTATATGAACTCGTCTGTTTGTACATAATTAGGTTAGTTTAGAAAATTCCTAAAATGTAGTAGTAGAGGAAATCTACTGTTTTTATCTGGAGAAGAAATCTTAATTTTAAGGAATTTTCTCATAGTTTGTTTTGTTACTTTTGATATCAACTCTTCAAGACATCGTAAAGGGTTTTCATATCAAGCTTCAAAATCTACTCTTGTTTTTAAATAAAACACGTATCTTAATATAAATATGTTTTGTAAACGGCAAGTAAAATTTAGTTTTTATAATAAAAATATATTAATAATAATAAACACCTGGACAGCAGAATGTCTAATAGTAAGGAAAGACGTAAACGACTTCTTCACGATGATCACCATCTTGCTGACTGCGAATTTGTTGTTGGAGATTCACCAAATGAGGAACCAAAGCGCTTTCTTTGTCATAAAATGATTTTAGCAACCGCCTCTGAAGTTTTCGAACGGATGTTTTATAGTGAGTTCAAAGTTAATGGGCCAGTACATATAACAGAGGTAGATCCCAAAAGTTTTGAACGTTTCTTGCGTTATGTTTATATATATGAAATAGAAACAGAACAATCTCTATCGTTGGAAGAGTTAGGGGAATTATTTTATTTAGCAGACAAGTACATGATGCAAGATTTAACTGATGAATTAGTAAAACATTTGAGAAGTAAACACAATTGGACAATAGGAGACGTGTGGCCAATGTTTGATTTGGCATGCCTTCATGAAATCTTACCGTTATTATTGTTATGTTATGAGGTATTTGCTACACATAAGCAGGTATTTTATTTTTATACGTAATTAAATGCTGGACTACTTTTAGGAAATAACGAAATACGTCGAGAAGTTGTTATCTGTCAATTCCTTCTATGAACTGAATGTCAACCATCTGAAACGGGTGGTAATATTAGTTTCGCAACAGCCACATATATCACCAAAATTAATGCTGCAAAAGCTGGAAGAATATGGACGTCGAAATAAGTTACATGAAAATCGAGAATCTGAACAGTTTCTAAAATTGGTGGAGGCCGCATGTCTGTTGGATCTTAACAAGCTATCAAAAAGAGATTTCGATTCGGGACCTGCAAAATCATATTTGTTTAACAAAATACAAACCAAATAATTATATGTTAATTTAAAATAACATTTAGCAGTTAGATTCGTTTTACATAATTTTAAATGGCCAATGGTGCTATCGGCCCAGCCAAATTGGACTCTTCAGGTCTATTCTAAGCAAAAATCAAGGTGGGAACACTACACGTTGTTAATGAAGCGGCAGAAAATATTCCTAAAATAACTTGGATAAATGCTGCGAGGCTATAGGATGCCAGAGTGAAAGGGGCCAAGCGAGGCGAACTGCTGCATTAGCTTTTAAGATTTCAGTGTGATCGATGGATTCAGACGAAGAGGTTTTTATTTCGAACTTAATTTTTTTGATCCCACAATATTGGACGCAACAAAAAATCTCATTAATCAGTGTGCCTACATCAAATCTGAAATCAAACTTAAACAAAAAAAAATGAGAAACAATAAATAAGAAAACAATTACTAAAAATAGCAAAGAGAGTTTAAGCGAGAAACCACTGCACCATCTGCTTTGTCGCTTTGGTCTCTAGAAGTCGCTGTTGCTGTGGTGCTCGTTCTCACTGTGATAGTTTTGAACGATTTATAGAAGACGACACATGCATCGATTTATAGCTAGAAGTAGCGCCATCTTATAGCATAGTTTCTCACTTCCCCTCTGACATCAGATTTAGTCGGTCAGTAATTCGGTTCCGCCTGGTTACGTAGACCCTACTGTCGTTGTAACGCTATAGTTTTAAAATTTGTTGTTGTTGTTGTAGCGGTTATATAGTAGTAGTTTGGTTGTCGTCGAGGTCATCTAATGGGAGGCCCAAGAAACAAGCTGTTTCGACTGAGTCGGACCATAGGGAAAAAGGTGTTAGATGAGTTGGGTTTGTTGGGCATCCAAAGAGGTGGTTATTATTATATCATGCGGAGCCTCATTGCACGCAGGATATATGTTTGGAATATCGGGGTCAATTCTGGATAAGTAGAAGTTTAACCTGCTACAATATCCAGAACGAAGTTGTGCGAGGATCACGTCTGTTATGGGTGGTGGTTTGACTCCTAGTACGCCATGCACTTAGAGGGAGTCGATGAAGGTGTTAATGGCTTCACTGAATGGCGGTCAGTGCTTGTCTATAGTTCGTTGCGTCCGAAGTCCGGTCGGCGTACTGTGATGTCGTCGACGTAATCAAGGAATGACCTGAAGTCTAAAGCCATATTGGTAATGCATGGTTTAGGACCGGTCGGCCGATTGTCTTGTATATTGCCAACAACGTTTTTTTTGTTTCCTTTTCCCCAAGAGCTGCCGGCAAGCGATTAGAGGATTTTGTTGCGGCTCTGTACTTTGGCAGTGATCGCGGCCAATGTAACGCCTAAAATTTTAGGGTTATTGACTTCCGGAGTTTTTGTGCCATTGACTGAAATGTTCAGATCCAATCTGTACTCTTTCGTCCAATTTGTAAAAATGGTCGCTGTGGATTTAGTGGTTGGTCAGACTGGGAGTCATGCTGGCTAGAGCTCCTTAGGGCCGTAGAGGTCCTTTCTTGGCCACTCGACTGGATTGGCGGCGCAGTGCGCGAACATGGTGCAGTTGCACAGCCGTTAAGGCCGGTGTCGCAGTATTGCGTTGGCAGCATAGGGCCACGTAACTCGTGGTCCACTCCCTATAGGTCTTAAGATGGCTCCATCTATTGCATGTATTGCACCTAACTGAGGTGGAGTTTGGGTGGAGCCTTTTAGCGCATATGCAGCAAGAGAATTCCTCGGGGCCCAGGTTGGACTCGATGCCAGCGCGGGTCAAGAGGATACGGAGCAACCCTGCTGCTAGGTGTTGCTGTAATGACGACAAACTTAAACTAACACTTACCGATCCAAACAGAGTTAGATCGCCGAAATGACAGCCCTTAGCCGGATAAAATCCGGGTCAATTCCGGTAACGTAGAACCGGCTGTTGTGGGAATTGTTTTAAAATTTGTAATGTGGATATGGTTTAATATATTTATTATCATGATTGATCATTTCTTTTACAGTTTTACAATAAAAAATCTACACAATGTAAATTCGTTATTTACAGATCAATAGTGTGGATGCTGTAGGCTTCCACATTTCGCCCATATATTAAAGAGTTGTAAATTCAAACTTACATGGATCGCTTTGATACTGGCTAAATATGCAAACTTAATAATAAAAAAAAGTATTGCCTGGAAGAGTTGTAAGTGCAACAAATTGAATGTTTCTATATACATAAATATGGCAAAAATATTATAATAACTTAACTGCTAATAAAAACAATTTTAGGCAAATCTAAAATATACAAACGCATCACCGTTCTCTATCTGTACCAATTTGAATTAAAGAATTATTGTATTGTTATTCAACAACATATACTATGTACATATTTATGTCTTTGTCATATCAATAAGAAATTAACGTGTGAATATACATATACGTATATCTATGGAAAACAATCTTGGCTAGGGAGCACACTGCAATGAGTATATTGTTAATTGCTACTTTGTGTGGTGCCTAACTTTACATTGAACTTGAGAACGGCTAGTGTGCGTAATTGAAGAATACACGAAAACAACTTAACGGCGGGCCCTAATTTCAAATCGAGAATGTCGGTAAGATCGGATTGTTGAAGCAGCAAAAGTGCACTACCATCGATATCTTCACGCAAAAACATTTCAGTTATATCGGCATTTCGTAGTACACATTGAACAAATGCACACGTATCCTTTGTTGACCACAGCAGAGGGTTGCGTTTAATACGTTGCATATCGAAAGCGACATTACGCTGCCAAATATTATAGTTTTGTTGCAGACGCGGACCATAGTCACAGAGAAACTCTTTGGCAATCTTTATTTGTGGAATTAGAAGAGACGTTGATTGTTCCGCAGTGGTACTGTCTACCGGTTGGTGAACTCTTACAGCGGTTGCAGTGGACTTGTCAGTGCGTTCAGTTTTTATTAAAGATAGTTGTTGTTGATCTCTTGCAGAACCGATTTCGATTCTGTTAGCACTTTCTTGCAAAGTTTGTTTTTGCTGCTGTTTTTCCTGCTGAATTACGTGACGAGTTTTTATGTTGTCCAAAAGTTGAATGTGTTGTAATATATCCGCTTCGTTCAAATGTGGTTGAGGTGGCTGCGTTTGCTTCCATTTTAATGTTGGCTGCTTTTGTTTCATATCTCGCTTACCCATTATTTCTGGTCGTACAATCTCTTCATGCTCCAAACGCGGCGGCTTTTCGCTTTTTTGTCGCCAGTTTTCCGCTGCGTATGGGCAGCAATCTTGTGTAGTATGCGTATTTAAATAAAGCCGTTTGGCATTACCGATGCCGCGGCATCCAAAAGTTGAGCATACCACCTTTGTTGAGCGCATTTTATAACCAGGTGGGGGTTCTAGATCATGACTAGTAGCTTCACACCAACCAATCGGATGCAAATCCGCACTATCATCTTCCAACCAAAAGCAATAATTACTTGGCCAGCAATCCAGATGTAGCTTAACGCGATGTCCTTTGCGACCGATAACTGTAGCAGGGCGTATTAGTGAGGGATTACGTGGATCGACAACCTCCAGTTTCATATTCGGCTTGAAATCTATTGGATCGCGGGTGGAAAACATCTCTTCTGTTGCGGCCATGCCACTGCCATGATTTTTTATATAATCACCCCACGAGAAAGTAGTATTTTCAAATTCAGGTGGTACGATTAATTGTTGTCGTCCTACATGCCAACCACAAGGATGTATATAGGGTGAACTAATATCCACCCAGTAGTCGTAGCAATCATCCCAACCATCGAAATGTACACGAATGCGATTGTCTAACACATCCGAAACTGAGGCAACACATAGCTTGCCGGTGTCGTTAAGATCTTCGGCTTCCAAATGCATTCCAATCTATGAAAAAGTTTAGTAAATCAAATATGTAAATGTTTTATTGCGTATTTTTTTTTTTTTTGCAAATTGAATGTACAAATTAAATATCCTTTACCTTAAATGGATTATGTGTACCCAAAGATACATTCAAATGTGTAAATAGAGCACGTTGGGCTGCTATAGCTTTACATTCTGTTAAGTATTGTAGCCAATTAAATTTATCAATAGTTTTTCCTTTTGGTGGCTGCAAAATGCGTTTTGTTTTCGTACACCAACCTGGTGGAAAAATATCCATAGAATCGGCATTCACCCAAAAGTCGTACATATATTCATAACCATCAAATGTTAACTTCAAGCGATACCCTTGTATATCAACAATCGTGCATACACAAAAGAGTGAACAGTTCTCTGGATCAATAGCTTCTAATTTCATGCCAATCTGAAAACGATTGGGTCCAGTTGGAAATGGATTAATAAATAGATTTACAGGTGCAGCGATGGCATTGAACTTTTCTGGGAGATATGTTGACCAACGGAAGGATTTTTTGCTGGGAGCTGGAACAGCTGATTCTTGGGTTTTTCGCTTGCGTGAAAAAGTGGTATATTCCTCATGCCGACGTTTACGGGACTCTCGTTTCAAACAATCCAAAGAACAAAATTCTTCAAGAAATAAAATTTATGTTAGTTATTCATATTATCGGCATGATTAACCTCGTTTATGTATAATTACCTGGTGCCAAAAAATCCAGCGCTGGTCCATGACAATTACATCGCCTACATAAATACAATAAACCATTGTGATTTTCACTTAAATATGGTACCGTTTCTCGCTCATAAATTGGCTTTTCATAAGCTGTGTGGATACGTGTTCGTGGCGCGCAGCGTTCATTTATTTCAATAAGATTAAATTCGTTCAATTGGAAACGCATATTAGTACCACGTGCACTACCGACACGTTGATTCCAGGTTAGCATATTGAAGTTTGATAACATTTTTAAAGCACACGATAATGCGTCTTCTACAGCGGTTGTAATGGCTTTTACAGGAGGTGCTGTTAACATATTGCCAGCAGCTGCCGAAGTGCTGGGTTGGTTTAGTTTGGCTGACATGTTTTGTGTAACGTTTGAAGCCGACGACATTTGTAAATCATCATGCAAACTTTGCTGACTGGCAGAGGTAGATGCAGATGATGTTGAACTAACTGAGATTTTTTCATCACAATAAAGTGATTTTTCCAACGAATCTTGAGTGTGCTCTACAGAGGTGTGTGTATCTTCAGCTTTTGAGTTCTGGATTAAAGTTTCGGTCTTCTCAAAGTAAATAGTTTGTTGTTCTTCTGGTTCAGTTTCAACATCTTTCATTATAATATCAGTGTTTTTTGATATGTCCTCAATATGGTCGTTTTCGATACATGCATATTTTTCCGAAATTTTTTCAGTAGATGAGAATGTTGACGGTTCCTCTTTATTTGGAATATCTGTAATAACTTTTTTGGCAATATTATATAATGAATTTCTATCCGTATCTTTAAGTGGTGGTGGTGGTTGCATATTGTTTGCAAACTCTTGTTGGTTTTCTACTATGCCTTCCGCCATTGAGGATCCTTTGATATTATTTTCTTTTTCTTGATTTGTTTTTTGTTCCTCATCAGCGTTTATTTTGGAGTTCGCCTCATTATAGTCAATCAAATCTATGATCTCATATTCGTTTTCAATAACATTACATTTGGAATTTAACGTTTGTTTACGTCGCGGGGGACTAGCTTTGTGTTTTAGATTTTTTCCTTCAGATGTTGTCGAATGACGACGCTCTGACAATGTATGTTGGGTTGTTAGTAAAGAAGTTTGTCTCTGTTTCAACATAATTGGGGCATTCGTTAGGTGAACCTCCTTGAAAGCACAGCTCAGTGATTTAGACCGTTTAGAACGAGGACTAGTGCTACTTTCAATAACACGTTGAACAGGGCGTACTTTAAGAAGCGATTCCTGTTTTTCAACAAGTTTTGCTTGAACTAAAACAGGTTTAGTCAGATCGATTTCTACCTTAAACGAACTGCTATTATTAACTGTTGAATTGGTAATGGAAGCAGTTTTCATGGCGGCCACTTTCGTTTGAATTGATGGCTCTGGTGATGAAGTAGATGATTGAGGTATACTTTGTAGTCGGTTAAATGAAAAATCTGTAGTACACTCATCAGTTCTTAACTCTTTGCGTAAGTTACTTTGGCTTATTATACTTGAATCACCTGCTGCTAGTTTGGCAGCTTCTGAAAGGGGGAGTTTAGCATTAATAGGGGGTTGTAATACACTTGCATTTTGGAATGCATTGATTTGTTGAGACTGTTTCTTCTGATTTGGAGTTATACCGATTGAGCTTGTGGTAGTTGGTGGAGTAGTAGATACTGGTGCTTTCGTCAGAATTGTTGTAGATTTGTTGGAAGAACTTTGGTGCTTGATTCCTCCAAGATTGGTCATTGTTGATGGCGACTTCAGAAGAGTTTGAGATAAATTAAGAGTATTGTTTGTAGTTGTTGAGGCTAATTGTGTTAAACCACAATTTTTTGGTGGTTTACCAACTACGATTTGTTTCACAAGTTCTTGATTCAATATTGTTAGAGAAGTCGACTGATTCCCAACACCACTGCGAGTTGATGTGCCAACCGTACTTTTGGCGCTCCCAGGTGAAGCGTATTGTTGTCGATTGCGGACTAGTATAGAAGCTGGTATTACTGAAATGAACAAAATTTAGTAAAATGTAAAGTGCAACATAAATATTGCAGTCAAGCATCTGCATGGATTAATATAACAATGTAGTAATATTTCTTTCTAACTACCATGTTGTGTATATTAATTTTTAACAGACTTTTTCATTGATTTATTTGATAAATTATTCCAAATAGAGAATTGGCAGAAGGCCAGATTTTAATAATTTCGGATAAGGAAATATTAAAATACATTTTAAATTTTTTTTTGATTTTATTACTCCATTTACTTTTACATATTGCTTTTTATATTACTGCAATTGAAGATGCAATTTTCAATATTTAAGCAGCAAAACTTTATGCATCAAAATAGAACCGAACAGTATAATAGTTAAATAATTTAAAGCGAAAAGTAAGGATTTTTTTATTATTACCTTTATCTAAACAAAACTCCATTTTTTAATCACAATCGTTACACTTTGGTTGGAGCTCTCAATTGAAATAAACAGCAAAAATTGTTAAATAATAAGGATGCAGGTTTGTTTCTTATTACTTGCATTGACACAGGGTTGCATTTTATCGTTAGCGTATCTGTACATACTAAGGTCGTCGTTTATTCGAATTTTGTTAATTGTTGGTTTTATTATCGAAAGCTTATACTAAGAGAGAAATTGTTGGAAATTCAAATACACCAAATATGTACTTTTTAAAGCTCGGCTTGAGAACAGAAATTTTGCCTCCATAAAAGTTCGACGAGAGAAATTTATGTAAATTAGTCTATTAAGAATGTGTAACACCCACACAATACAGCACTTATCCTACACAATTTGTTGTTAAGAGGCAAGAACTGATGATATATTCTATTTTTGACGAGTTTCTAAAATAAACACAATTTAATTGTGAAACTAGTTTTCGATCACCTTAATGTACATCTTTATTCATTGTACATATCTACATATGTATTTATATGCTTACTTACACACATTCACATATGTATAAGAATACACGTTTTATAAAAAAATGACGAATTCTTAATATGATAAAAATTAGTGCGATGATTTAGATAACACTTTATTCATTATGTATATAATTATTTTCTTTAATGATACTTGTATACTTTTTATCTATAATTTTAATGTTTCTAATAATACATGTATGTGTATATATTGTGCGGGTTAATGGTTGAAAATATTAATATTATAAAAACGTACGAAAGTATTAACTATTAAAGTGAATATTTAAGAAATGTTTAAAAATGCCGGCGGCACAACTATTTCGTTTCACTTTTCATTTGTATGCTGGTGTTTAAAATATTCAGATCGATTGATACAGATTGATTGCACACGCATGTGTACATATTTAACAATCTTTTGAATTTACAAAATAACTATATATTGATAATATATGTATAAATTCAAAAATTACTTGAACCGATAGAATTATTCAAATATGGTTAATTGGACACTTTTTTGGACACGATCAATTTGCAGTAGCGGTAAAAAACGATTTATTGAGCACATAGGCATTTTTACATATGTACATTTGTTCATTATGCATTACATAATTGGTTGGTATAGAAAATGGCAGCTACCAAAATTATATTAAGCACAAAAAGTAACATAAACATTTATTTTAATATAATTAAAGAGCAGATAACATTGCCTTAGAATAATGTTAACCAATTTCAAAAGCAGTTGAAACTCACCAGAATTATGTAACATTTCCACAACTTCTCCTTCTTCTTTGATATTTGTTCCATCTGCTTGAATAGCTTTACTGTTTGACGGGGTTGAGCTTGCACCTCCATTAGCACCAGTGTAAATAGGCACAGTGTCTTCCGATACCGACACAGTAGAGCTATGACCATTTTTTGCCATTACGAAACCTGCGTTATTAAGTTGGCTATTCATGACGTTGCCGGCACAAGTAATTACGTTTATCATAGATGGAGCGGATGATGAACATGTCTGCATTGTATTTACATTACCAGTGCTCAGAGGAAAGGTTGTGGGCTCAACAGTTGGTGTAATGAATGCCACACGGGGTATGTAATTTAATGTACTATTGCTGTTTAAATTTGTTGTCACAATACTATTGGACCTGCGACCAACAAGATTTGTACCAGTAGTATCTCCGTCACTATTATTCATAATTTGTACTATTCCTGGGGTTTGGATTTGCAGTTGCAAAAGCTGAAGAAAAGTTCCCACTAAAATGAAATACAAGCGTGTGCTTATATCTAATGAAAAAATTTTGTTAATGGATTGTTAATCAGTTGATTACACAATTACAATTAGCTTTTTATTCATACCAAATGTACTTTATACTATTTCTTAATTTTAGTTACATCAGGATCAGTTAAGAATGATTCCAGTTTTCGTTGTTTATACGTTGATGATGTTGATGAAGTATTTATTGACTTTACATTAGCCTTGACAGTTAAGAAATCAGTAATTATTTAATATGTCTTTTGTTTTTAATTTTCAGAATATAAGTATGTATATAGATGCATTTCTTGTTTTAACACTTTCAATTAGATTTTTCCTTTTAAAGGTTGGAAAAAATTTGGCACAATACGGTGGAGTTATTTATATATTTTCTTGTACAGATATTTGCAATGACTTTTATTATATTTTTATCACATTTTTACCTGCCGCGTTTTATATCCGGAAGGATTCTGGGCGCATTTAAAAGTCTCGCTCTGCTCCTCTGAACCGCGGATAGATTGAAACGAACGAAATATGATGGGTACAATGATGGCAACGCTACTGCGACGTTGACTGCGACGCGTTGGTAGGGTGGCAGTGCTGCCTCCAACTTTTTCGAATTTTATAGTCCTGGTATCAAAGTTAAAACCCCGCTATTTCTTACATTTTATATTAATACTATTCAAAATACCAAATACACTGCGTACAAACTCGGTTTTCAATCAAAATTGTACTTCTTTTTGACAACGGCAAATCAAAATAATGAGTATAAAACACAGCAATGTTTTAGCAAAGTGTTTGTATTTGCTCTAGTTGAACTGAAATCGTATTGTATGATTACCAGTGTTGCGTTGTTATTGTGCGCTTGTGTACTTTTTAATCACGTAGTACCTTCCTCACGTTTTGTGGCAGAGGAAGTAACCTTTTTTTTACTACAAATTTATTGTAACCTTGCAATTGAATGATTTTAGATAAAAGTTTTGCTTTTAAACTTTGAATTTATTAAGGATTATTAGGTAAAGGGTTTCGTAAACATATCTTCAATTGTAATCAAAAGTAATGAATTCTCGTTCACAAGTTGATCTAAACAAGTGTGTTCAACAATAGTATTTTTTTACGGACATGTACACATGCATCTATGTAATTATGAATGATAATAAATATTCAATAATACCTTTATTTTTGGAAATATAAAGTACTTAATACTATATTTGAAGTATTCGAAAGAATAATAAATATATGTATGACATACATATATGTATGTATGCTATTATTACATATGTCGAACATAACCTATAAATTAGACTGGGGGTGCTCATATTATATATAAATATTCATTTATTAATGTAATATTCATTTTAAATGTATTAATTAATTATTTTTTAATTATCTAGAATTTAAATCTTAAATTACAAAAAGAATTCAATATCTACAACGTTTAACTATTACTAATAATTAGTTATACTTCTTTTAGAATAGAAATAAATGATCAAGTTTATTAGAAATTTATATTTTTTTATAATAAATAAATTACATATGTATGTATAGGATTAAGAGATGTTACAGAGGAACATACGTACATTTATGCATACATATGTATGCATGTATGTACTTGCGTGAGCATTTGTGTACACATATGTATGTACAAAGAAACGGCCCATAAAAGAAAATTTTCATTTTCAATTTGTGAAGTTTGGTGACATTGAGTCTCAAATATGGCACGCAAAGTCCATAATCTGTATTCACAAATACTTTATATTGACACCGTTGAACTCCTTCATCGAAATAGTAAAAAAAAATCGTATGATGATTAATAATTTACTTTCAAAAATGTTAAGCAGAATAAAATGAATAACAGTTTTTAAAATAGCTTAAGAGGTGGTAAAAAACAATATTACATAAATGTACATATACCTGTTCATATGCATATGAACGTAGTCATACGTACCTACTTATATAGTATATTACGAGAGTTATTTATACATATATATTATTAAGGTACATAATTTCATGTGTTCTAATTGCGTTTTATGCCAAGAGAAAAACAGGTAACGATTGATAGCAAATATGGTACATTTATATTATACACTTTGTCGCTATCTTTACATTCAACAAACAAGTAATTTCCACTTTCTTAGTGATATCACATTATTTGAAGACACATTGGATGTTTTACTTTGTTGGCTTTTATATTATAATAATGAACTTCGAACATTTGGATTAAAAGAGTTACATTTAACAGATCTATTATATATCTATATTAATATACTTTGTACATTTGCATGTTAATGAGTACGCAATGTTCAAAAGATGCAGCACAACGCAATATACAGAAACAGGACAAATACCACAACAAAACCACTAGACCCAGCAACAGCCAGAGGTATCTATGATAGGTATAGAAAACGCCTGGAGCGTTCCCACGAGTCGGGTCTACGTACCCGGAATGGACCCGGATTTTATTCGGTCAAGGACTGTCAACTCCGCAGAATTCTGCCGCTACAACAACAACAACAATTGGAGCGTTCTCGCGACAGTCGGGTCTACGTAACCGGAACGGACCCGGATTTTATCCGGCCAATAACTGTAAGCTCAACAGAATTCTGCCGCTACAACAACTGCAGCGAAAATTGTAAACATCACTTTGCTAAAAATAAAACAAATTCTGCTGATTTTAATGAGAAAAGTTGTTTAAAATATTTTAATTTGAATGAACTTGAATTTAATGAAATGCAGATATTGTTTGTTATTAACAATAATATAGGTCTAGCTAATAACAAATCGGTGCGCTGTGTTTAGAAAGTTTAATACAAATTAAATTGATATATCGAAAATATCTATTACCGAAAATAAAAGAAATGTAAAAAATATACATATATGTACATTAAACTTCATTAACTTCCGCGCCCTAGCGGAACACGCAATAATATCCGCCTATAATGCCTACGCTCGGAGCATACCATTGTATAAATCTAGGTTTATACAAAGAAAGAGACGTACTAATGGTATTAGAATATATTACTAAATACAAAACTATAATTCAAATTTGTATCTGTAATAAATTTGTCTTAACTACTTTTTTGTTCTTTAGTTTTAATTTTGCTAACTTTTCTTTTCTTCCCAATCTGTTTATGACAGTTTACTTTTTACTTTTCCGTCATTTCAGTAGCTTGAGCAACCCTGTTACTGTCAATCAAATAGAAGAGTTTGGTGTATATTATTGAAATAGTTGAAGATTGTGAATTTGATAATTTAATTACTATTTAATTAGAATATATATATATATATATATATATATATATATTTAGTAAAAGCTGCATTAACTAATTATTATTATTTCGTACGAGTTATAGTACGACAATTAAAAATTCGAAATTCAACATTCAATAACAATTTTAAAAGTATGTCACTAATCGATAAGTTACAAGAGCCTGATGACAACATCCCATTGGCCGATGAGGATACACAAGGTAATTACAATATGTAATTGTACGTGACAACCACTTATAATATTTTATTATAGTAATAATTAATGATGATGATCCACATCAACATATGCCAAATGGGCATTCGATGGATTCGCTCCGCTCGTCATTTACTAACCGCAGCTCCACTCCTGACTCATCACACAATTCATTAGAAGTAGATGTAAGTCCCGATGAGAAGGAAGAAAAAGCTCGCCTTATTACACAAGTATTGGAACTGCAAAATACTCTTGACGATCTTTCACAGCGTGTTGATTCTGTGAAGGAAGAAAATTTAAAATTACGTTCTGAGAATCAAGTGCTTGGACAATACATAGAAAATTTAATGTCAGCTTCCTCTGTATTCCAGTCAACAAGTCCAAATGCAAAGAAGAAGTAAAACATCAACAAAACTAATGGTAATCTCCTAAACGGTTCGATTAGGCTTAAAAAATATTTTTTTTTACATTGCTAAGTTGTAAATGTTCCGCTTTTGACGTTTAAATAATCTAGTGTAAATTCTATAAGTTTATTTCAATAGATTATCCTTACATTATTCATTAACTTTTAAAACAAAAAAGTTTCTTATCAATTTTATACATTTTTAGCGAACAGAACATAAAGCCGTGCACACATTCATTTCGCGATACCAAATAAAATGCCTTTATCTAAATAATGTGTTTTTTATTTTTTTAATAATATAAGAAAATGATTCCAGGTGTATTCCGACCAAAAGCATTTCGGATAATATTGGTTTTTCATTCAATATGTGTAATTTTGATTTTTCAGTATAGTAATCATTCTTTAAATCTTCATTACTGTGAGAAATGATTGATCTTTACGCTCAAAAGAAAAACATTGTTATCTTTATAATGGGCTCATATAAAATTCACCATATAATTTTATTTTATTTTATTTTTTTGTACATAATATCATATATACATATATTAATCAATTACCTTCTATAAATCTTTTTTCAAAATTAAGGAATACGATTATTTCTAAAATGCTTAAAATCTATTATTGGGTTGCCCATATGGATTATACCTCTGAAATCTATTGTTTTGATGTCCACCTCTAGGCGGGTTTTGTTGGTTATTTCTGTAATTATTACCACCAGAGAAGTTGTTTCCATGATTGTTCTGAAAATTGTTGTAACCAGATCTAGATTGAAAATTCTGTTGAGGATTTGGTCCTCGAGGATAATGTCCTCGATTGTTTCCACCCATGTTATAAGAGTTCCTTCCCAAACTGGCTTGAACCATTCTGTGTCCACCGGCACTTAAATGTCCAGTTGGTAGGTTTCTATTGAAACCAATAACTGGTCTATTGTGACCAGACTGGCCTTCTGGTCTAGAGTTTAAGACATTTGGTGGGTCTATTGCATTAGTAAGACGTATGGCAGGAAAAATAAAATCACTGTCATATTCTGGATCCCGAAAACGGAAGGTTATAATCTCGTTTGACATTATATTAGGTAAGCCATTTATTGGTGATGTCAATGTGCCTGAGATTTTTATATTATCTTCTGCTTCTAAAATACTTCCAGCCATTCTATCCAAAACCACCTTTATTTCTTTGTCCATAGAATTAAGTGATTTCAATTGATGTTTCATCCATTCAAATTTATTATGCAATTGTCCAATATATAAACGATTATCGCCTCTCTTATTTCGCCGGACTTCCTCCTCTGTTAATTTTTTATAAAAAGGCTCAAGAGCTTTAAAAAGCCGCCGCTCGTCAACAAAAGGAAGTAAAGCTACTCCTTGCCAAGCAAACTTTTTTCCATTTAAATCGATTTTAAAGTCCTCGGGATAAAAATCAATAATTGGTGAATCTGGATCAGACATTAATGTTGCCCATGGTTTTGGAACATGAGAAGAACTGGCGGCGGGAAATACCCCCATTAACTGTTCTAGTGGATTAAACGGTTTTGTACCCTTGTCAAAATTGGTCGATAAGCCAGTAATGTTCACGAAATCGGATGCAAATGGTGCGTAATGGTATGGAAAATACCAATCCCATGATGCACAACCTTGATAATAATATTTTAGAACCCAGCAAAGTCCGCGCACATATTGCAATGCAACGGAATATCGAAAGCCTTGATTATTAGTACCAACATCAAACTTCGATTCGTAATACCGATTTTTAAAACCAGCTTCGTACAATCTAACCTCGTCATTGTCATTTTCGTCAGAATCGTTATCAAGACCTGCTTCTGCAGCTGTCCTTTTAACGCCTTTATTATTTTGAGTTCTCAATTTTACAGCTTCTTCTTTATAGTTGAATGCTGGTTGTGAATTCGATGCACCTCGATTTACAGCAGTTGGTTGAAAAAATGAGGACACACTAAGGCTTTCAGCTTTATATTCATTTTCTCGCTGGCGTTTCTGTCTTGCCTTAAATATCTGCTCCCGTCGTTGTCTCTCTTTAAATATATTATCTTCAACATTACCCAAATCAGTTAGAATCATTTGAACACGTTGCAGATTGACTTCACCTGAATTCGTTAAATAACCCCCAGTCTTATATACACATTTTTTATACAATTCCACCAAGCGATCCACTGCGCCTTCCCTAATTTCAAGACTTGGTAAATGTGGTAAAAAGTCGTTTCCAACAAAGAAGCACATAAAAACCCAATCATCCAAAGCGCGCTCAAAATCATATTTAAATGGCAAATTTGGCATTTCTAAAGTCTTTTTAAGATATTCTCGAAGAACACTCAATCTTACAAAAATAAATCTAACTTCAGCGTTTATTGCAACGTCCGGCTTAAAGCTTTCATCTTTCGACCCACTTGCGTTTCCTAGTCCTACACATTTCTGCATTTCATGTCCATATTGTTTACATATCTCACATGGGCGAGGTTTGTTTGGTAAAAACTCTTCTCGTATAATTGTGAAATTCGGTTCATGAGTAGCAAGTCCTAACATAATCAAATCTGCATCTGCACCACAAAGCACATGTTGAGTATTGGCATCGTGATCTGGCTGAGCCCTTTGTTTACGAATATAGTCCATTATTTTGTGTTCACCTTCACCGGGGACATTCGCATCTGACAATACAACTTTTATTCCTTTCCAAGCTGGGTTTGTGTTCATACGGTCGTGGATATAATAATGTAAACACTTACTTAATCTGTCCATAAACGGTGTACCTGGTGTTATACAATTGGAATCGAAGTGTTCCTTGTCAGTTTTCTCAGGTGGAAGTATATATCCCTTGACTAAAAGTTCGTCTCTAATTTTTTGTATTTCCATTCGCTTTTCATTTGTTTCCTTAGCAGCTCTGAAACGCCGCGACCGCTGTTGATTCATTTTCGCCCTTGGCGCTACACCGTCAATTGCCATATATAATAATTTTCGTGGGCGAACAATGCCAAACAATCGATCAATACATTCAAATATTGCTACCATCATTTCATCCTCATTTTTTGGGGCTGGCTTGTCTTCAGGATGTGTGCATGGATGTATAATACCATTCATATCCAAATATAGATTATCAAACTCAACTCCATTAGGATTTGGGAGGGTAGCGTCTTCGTATATTGTTTCTCCGGTGTTCGGATCCAAATTCTTGTTTTCTACACAATCAACGATGACGCATGCATATTTTTTACTTAACCATCTAAAAAATGCTGGAACTCCCATTATGGTAAACTAAACTTGCAAACTTTCTTACAAATTGCTAAAACGAGGAATTTTAATTCTTAACCAAATAAGCGGACAACATGGACAATAGTAATTATCTATAGACACTATATTGTGAATAGCAATGCAATAATTCATTGCAGCTAACTTTTGGTTAAAGTGTTTGGTTGCAGCGTTGTTTTAGCTTTAAGTTTTTTATCGAATACAATTTTAAAAATTATTTGGGAAAAGTCATTAATTTTAAACACGTTAAATATAAATTATAATATAGCAATGTGTCAAATTTTGAAAAGTTCAAACCAAACGTAATTGGTAGTTAAAATTTTACCTAATAGAAGCAGAAAATATCTTATATTTAGGACCTTCGGTAACAATATGCAGTTCTCCAATGAATTATTTTTATGGATATGGCAAGGCTGGTATTGGTTATAAAACAAAAGGGATCAAAAATACAATTTTGCCATTGGTAGAGATTTGTTTTTAATTGTATTCGGAAAATTGTTATTAACAAATGAAGTGCAAAGCCAAATAAAAAGTACAGACATTAATAAGGAAACATTTTGTATTAATTGTACTGCAAATACTGTAGCAGCAGTGGATAAACAAATTATGTGAAGCTAATTTTGATGAATTGTGATAATTGCGAAAGGTTGTATCGAAGTATGTGGCAATTATATGAAAGTAATAAAAGGGATGTTAAATAGCATTCGTATAGTATTACATATAATTGTTGAATGTGGTATTACAACAGTGCAAATCAATATGCGATTAGTTTGAGTTCACATCAAGTTTGTGCTTTGTATAATTGAAAATAGTAAATAAGGTATAAGGTGATAATCGCATACATAGAAAGAATACTTTTGTATATCTCTTTAATTCGTTCACAGTAGTACAATGCAGTTGTGCATTTTCGACGTTTTCTTTTCCTGAATCTCGTCTTACTTTATGTTTTTGTTTGTGGCAGCTGTTCGCAACCCAAAGTGTTTGAAAAGTATCGATAGTCAACCCATTTATTTTTTCTATCGATAAAGCAAGATTTTATTTATAAAATATAATTCTATATAACAACGATTGGAAAAACCCTAAAGGAATTCAGATAAAAAATCAAATCAATAATTTGTTGTAAAATAGATACCACTATTCCTTAGTAGCATAATAGTCATTCAAATGATTCTTTCATCGATAATAAGGAGTGATTTCGATACTCCGAACAGCTGGTTGTATTAATGAATGATATTTGTTGAATGTATTTTTCTCATTGGTAATATCATTAAATATTATTAAATATATCTTTTATTGTCTTGTACCGTAAATTTTCAGTACTATTACTTATATTTTTTATCATAACTAAACTCCAGAATACGTTAAAGATTATCAGAAATCAGCAAAAAAACCTATAGTGAGATACCACGATATTTATTTAATGGAATATGCAATACAAACAAAAGTGCATTGAAATGAATTGCAGTTATTGTGGGATGCAAAGAGAAACACTATAACTTAGCTCTACTCGTAATAACAACAAAAACTATTCAAATTGAAATGGCATACAAAATCCTGGAAATGAATTAATGTAATATATTTGTTACTGATAAACATTGCTTGGCGGGTATAAGAGAAAATCAGTTGCAAACCAACTACAAATCATATATTCGCGAGTCTGTCAATACTTCGCAGTCATCCTTGACACTTAATTCTTTAGTATCTCGCTTTTGCTGGTCTTCTGAGTGGTCAATGGCTGACTTTGATGCAATATATGAAGATGAACAACTGGAGGAGCACTATGAAGATCAAATGGTTGCACCCGTCCCAGAACCAATCATCATTCGAGGTGCTGGCAACATGACAGTGTAAGTTCTATACAAATAATTAAAAAAGTACTTTTAGTTAAAGCACTGTCCATAACTATTAATTAATTACTTATTGATGTGAACATAAACAAATAATTTATTTATATTGTAATTACATATATTTGTTTTTCGTAACCTTCAGTAGTTTTATTTGTTCTGTTTATTTTGCTTGGGCATATGGTCATAGTTTGTTAGTTGTGAGGACAATCCAGTAATGTTATTTATTAATATTTGAAGGTCCCTCATAAGTGTTGTTGGGTTCTTTAAGTGCTACATGCTGGGTCTTCAATTCTCCAGACATTGCACTAGTCGTCTTGTATATCTAAATTGAATTAGATATTTTAATTCTTTATGTTGTTGTTGTAGTAACGCCAGAAAACATTCCTAAGGTAATTTCGAGGAATGGTGCTGAGTCGACAGTCCTTGGCCGGATAAAAATCCGGGTCCGTTCCGGTTACTTAGACCCGACTGTCTTTATACATGGGTGTTGTTATAACGCATTATTATTTTTACCAAAGTACTTGTTTAAAACAATGTAATAACATTTAGGTGAATATTTTTGTATATTTCAATTGTTAAACCATTTTTCTATAACCAAATATTAAAGTTTTGAAATATTTATAATTACAGATTTGGTTTGAGTAATCGTTTTAATACAGAATTTCCCTCGGGTCTAGTTTCGCGTGTTGCACCTGAAGAATTCAAAGCAACAATCGGACGTATTAACGGCATTTTAAAGAAAACATTACCGGTAAACGTGAAATGGCTATTCTGCGGCTGTGTATGCTGTTGTTGTACATTAGGTTGTTCTCTGTGGCCGGTCATTTGTTTGAGCAAACGGGTATGTATGATCACATATCACATAAAAATAATAAATTTACCTTAGCAATTTTATTATTGCTAATAATCAAAAATTAAATTATATTTATATATTTTTGTAATTCTAGACGCAAAACACACTTGATAAGCTTCTTGAATGGGAGAATAGCCATTTGTATCATAAACTAGGCCTACATTGGCGACTTCATAAGCAACAATGTGATTCAAATTCGATGATGGAGTATGTGCTGCGTATTGAATTTATACCGAAGACACCTATTTATCGTCCGGATTAAATAAATATGATTTAAAGATCGAAAATCCTTTTAAGCGGGGGTGGGGGGTTTTAAGTCGGCCATGGGCGTCATTATGCATATAGTTTGAAATAATTTTGAATAACTTTGGAAGGAACAATACAACTATAAATACTAATTAAAAACAATCGAAACTATTAGTTTGTATATATGAACTTATACGTATTATATACATATATGTACTTGCTAATAACTAATACATATATAGACGGTAGAAAAAAAACCGACAGCTGATATTGATTTGCCATCTGTGCGCAACTACTATAAATGCAGTTATTATGAAAGGAAATGCAAGGACAAGCTTGAAATTATTTTTGTTGCAAACTGTTTAAATGATATTTTGGGGTTGCTTTTATTTATCTGTTTTTTTTTTTTTTGCTTTCGTCCATATACATGTTGCTATGGTCACTTAGAAAAATATAGCAAAATAATTTCCCTTGAATGTTTATGGTATGTAAATGTGATGAAAATTATAATAAAACATTTTTAATTTAATTTTAATTTACAAGAATTTAAAGAAAACAACTAATATTAATTGAAAGCGTATGCTTCAATGAGAAAATTGTATTCGCTTAGAATTAAGTCACTTACGATTATTTAAAAAATGCTAATAAAGATTGTATATTTAAAAGAAATAAAGGTTTTTGTTTTCCCGCGTAACATGTGGTTGCATCTCCCTGCTTTTTTTACTTTGAGTTTGAAAAAATTATTTTAAAAAATGTTTGAATTATAATTAAAAGAAATTATATATTTTTATACTGGTATAAGATAGTATATCATTTTGTTTATTGGATTTTAATTTAAAACATGTACTAAATTATAACACTATTGTGCCAACAGGAATGAAAGAGTACTAACAAAAGACATTTCAGTGGGAAAATGCTAATAAACCAAAAAAATTCAAGGTAATAGATTTTAAAATTTGCCAGTATGTAGTTAGGTAAACTAATAAGTGCAGAATTGTTAACAAAACTGTTTATCTTATAGTTTAAATCAACATGGTTTTATATTTTTTTTCATATGGCTTATTTTAAATTGTATATTTATTAATTCTATACCTTGTTAAAAACGATGACTCGACTCTCCTTGTCAAATAAAACAGTTTTCCACACAAGGACTTGCGTTTGATCGATCAGTTTGTATGGCAGCTATATCGTAAAGTGGTCCGATAACTGCGTTTCCGATAAATGAGCAGCTTCTTGTGGAGAAAAGTATGTGTACAAAATTGCAGATCGGATATCTCAAAAACGTGAGGGACTAATTCATATATATACAGTCGACTAACAGACAGAGGAACATGGCTGAATCGATTCAGCTCATTACGCTGAATATTTACTTATATACATCCGTCATAGGGCCTCTGACGTTTCCTTATGGGTGTTACAAGCTTCGTAGTAAACTTAATATACTTTATTCAAGGTATAGAGACATAAAATTACAGATAGGATCAAAATCGTCATTTGTTGGACAACATCCCTGAGAGACAGTTATCGATTAATTCACTGGTTAATTACACTAGAGTGGCACAGTTCGTTAATCTCTTTCATAGTATGTACATACGTGTTGATTTCCACGCTAATTCTTTCAATGTAATGCAGTTTGGGTGTTCGTGACCTCCTGGGATATAACAAAAAGGGCTTCAGCGGAAATGCGGTAAGCTAATGAAAAAATTAATAATTTCGCTCAATATGTACATTAAATTTAGAGTAAAACTTTGTTTAACAATTTTCATAAATTTCGTTTCATTTATTTACACCTTTACTTTAAAATAAATATTTTTGAATCATTCAGAAAATATATTTCAAATGAAATATGCTTGAATATATAGCATTATTTTAATCTATTTCAAATTAAATTAAAGTTCATCTAAACATAAATTATTTTATGCTTATATATTATCAAGTCTTCGTGCGGCTTTGGAATGTTGCGCAATGGATTATATTATTTTGTTTACGATGAAAATACAGTAATTAATTGAAGTCATATCGAACTTAATGCATTAATCTACTATTTGATCACATGTTATGCACAAAAATATTACGAGGCACCAAAGTCTTGAAAATAGCTTTTTACCTGCAACATTTTTGTTTTAGGGAATACGTACAAGCGTTTTCACGCTGGAATGTGCATTTCTCTTAAATCCTTATTAAATGTTTAATTTATTTGAACTCTCCTATTTTAATTCTATTAGCCAAGTATTTGTATGGGATCGGAAGTAATGTTATTTTTTTCACCGCATTTCATTTCTTCTAGCGTGTCCTGCGCTTCACTTGGTTTTTGCATCATACCACGAGTGGCATTATCTTGCAAATACTCGCTTACATCATACTCGTATTGATTTTGTTCGTCGTCCTCATCGTCGTCCTCAGTCAACTCCAGTTGTGCGTGTATATTTCTCATTAGTACTTTCACGTCTTTTTTACTCTCCTCTAATACTCCTTTATGTTCTATTTTTGCTTTGTTTACACCGTTGAGTAGAACCTTCACATTTTCCCCAGAACGAGCTTGCATTTGTCGTGTATGTACTTTTCTATTACTCGTAAACTGTTTCTGGACCTGTTTATCCAGCCTCTTTTTACGCTTTTCCAACTTTACAGCGCTTCCCAAGAGTTCTTTGCTCATCTGTTGAAACTGGTGAGCTTGTTCCTTGAATGCTTGCATTAGCAGCGCATCTTGATGCATTTGAAATTCGTGTTCCTCACGGGCTAGTTTCATTTGACGCTTGAAAAATTCGTTGATTGCCTCTCGTTGCATTTGACGTAACGAAATAGCCATATCTTGCAATACTTTCGTATATCCTTGGTTCCGCTCGGTATTATCTGGTGAAGGCTGATCTCCCCCATGTTGCGGATGTGTTTGATATATAGAATTGTCTTCCTCATTTGAGCTGTCATTAAGTCCATCGTCGTTGAATTGACTATTAAATTCCAAATTTGCTTGTCGCGATGTGGACTTTGTAAGCGTTTCGGGTGCGCGGTTAACACGCTTTGGCGGCAATGCATTCATGAGTGATGCCTTTAAACGTCGCTTTCGTGCTTCGATCTGTTGAACTTGTTGTTGCTGTGCCTGCTGACTGGTTGACGGTCCATCTGGGAAGCCGTAAAATGGTTGCGGCGCTCGGTGTTCATGTGGCGCTACTGGTGCTACATTAAGGTCGGGCATTACAACTTCTGGTTGTCGTATGTAAGGGTTTACGGAAGTTTGATGTCCTGGAGTTGTTATCGTGACTGTCTGTGGATTCATATTGGCTAGTTTCCGTGTAAATGTCAAAACGTTGTTCCCGGAGTTGCCTTTGCCATTAATAGCATATGTGCCACTACTATAGGCACTACTAAGCCGTAATGTATGTGATGTTGGATTCATGGTAAGTGGTGGTGGTGGCAAATTCGCGTTTGAATCGGTCGTAATCTCGCTGGACGGTATCTTAGCGAAGCGAGCTATGCGTAGCGGAGGTAACGGCGTTGAACTTGATGTGTTTGCAGCTTCCGGCTGTGTTTGGGATGCAGTTATGTTTGCTTTAGGGGTACTGGTAACATTTGGTGTTGATGTGGTAGTGGTTGTGTTGATGGTGGTTGAAGGGCGTGTAGAGCGTCGGCTTAATATCATTATTTCTGGTATAGTTTGCCGTTGAGGCTGTTGATGTTTTGGCTGCTCTTCGGATGGTACCTGCGGAGCCGGTGATGTCGATACTGACGGTGCATCGTCCTCTTCTGTTGCTTCCTGTTTAACTTCGGTTTGGAACTGTATGCTGGCAGTTGAATCCTTTTCCTTAACATTTAAGCATTCATAACCTGTATTGAGACAGATAGATCTTTATATAAGTTAAATGTTCATCTTAAAATAATACGGCAGTAATATTAAATTTAAATTGAAAACTACAGCCACTATAAAGTATATATGTACACACCTGTATCAGCCGGTTCTTGCTTAACAAGTCCCAAACGAAAACCAAATATGGGATGTGCCAGACCATTCTCTTCGTCTGATTCGGGACCAACAACACGACCATCCAATGAACTTTTACCCCCGACACTATAGCCTCCTTCAACTCCAGATATAACCAACTTGCTTTCACTACCATTACTACAATTAATTGCTATGGCGCCATTTGAATCGTCACCATCGAGTGATGTTGTTGAGTTTCCACAGTCACTGGTCGAACGCCCTGAGCAGCTGCTATTGGCATTCTGCAGCATTTTGTGCAATTCCTCATAGATCGGTTGAGGTATCATTTTCGGTATTATGCCATTGCGACGAGATGTCGTGTAAGTCGATTTGAGAAATTTCCACTTGGTCCAAATTTGTACATGTGATTTCTTTCGGAAGCCGCGTAAATTCATTATCCTCTCCACTTTACGAAATACTAGATCGCTTTTTATAGTTTTAACGCTAAGCAATTCGAGTGCTTTTATTTCTTGCATAATAATCAACATTTCCATGATTTCATTGGTGCGCCAGAGATTTCGAGGCATGGTGTTGGTGTTCTGTATGGGCGTAAGTAAGGCATCCACGTCGCCTACAATGCCGGTGGCGGTCGCTGCCGTATTTAATAATTGATTAATGTGTTGTTGTTGGTGTTGCATGCTTAATGTTATGCTCATGTCTGGATTATAACCGTTAAGGTGATATTGTAGTCTTGGCATAAGCATTTATGAGCTGTTTTAATAATCACCCGAAAGCGAGGCGTTTGGTTGGCGCGGACTGAAAAACGATAAGAGAGAGGCACTGTCTTATGATTATTAATAATAATTTAATTATTAAGTTAAGTTAGCTTATACTGGCTGGCTGCTAAGCCGTACATAGACCTACAAGTCCTTTGTAATGCCAGATGGAGGTTCAGTTTAATACGAGCTGAAGTTAACGTCGTACATGATGTCAACGCTTTTTGTGAAGTTAAATATAGACTTGATATCTAATTCTGCATGACCCTAAGGTTTTCCATCTCACCCTGGTCGGTCTGTCAGTCCTATACTATATTTTCTGTATATAATATTTCAAGTATATTTATTATAGCTCGGCCGAACCGAATTCTATCCTACAATATTATACATGTACTGTGGATTTAACATTTCAAAAAATCCATTTAGGTACTACAACCGAGTACATTGTGGGAAATGTTGATCATTTCGATAAATGTGAATTTGGGTCGAGTAAAGTTACCCTTTATCAGATATTTACTAAACATGGAAACATTAAGTAAAACTTCTTATAAAAGACACCTAAGCACAAAAAATTATTGCCTTTATGACGCCACCACTGATTGTTCCTCTGCCTCGGCTAACAAGGTATCAGAGTGGAACCCTGGCTGTCGTAATATTTTTGAAATCTAATGTGGAAAATATCATGTATACCGTAACATCGACGACAAGTCGAAATATATTCTGTCAATAAATAAACTCTGCACCTCCGGTGATATTTATGTTGTTATTACAAAACAGGCAATTTCAACTATTTTAACTTTGCAACACAGCACAGTCTTGCCAAGAAGTGCTCATTGAACATTGTAGACAATCAACTAAAGTTTTTTTGTCGTTTTTGATCATGTTCTCCTTAAATAAGCATACATCTTGAGAAACATTCTGTGAAAGATTGATGGAGAGATAGGTTCTAAGAGATCGGTTGAATTAGATGCGATGCCCGAATATATGGAGACTGAATAGATCTGAAGCTTTACAAAGTTATACCAGTAGAAAATACAAAAAAAAAGTGGAAAGCTCCTTTGGTCTGGAGAGGTTATGTGGAGAAGAGCTAGGCTATAATTTTTGTAATATTGCTAATTAGCGGGAATAAAGGAAGCACTGTATTGCTTTTGTGGCTAAAACAGCAATCGAGAAAAAGCTTATTGATATATTGAAAAGTAGCTCAGAGAATAATAAACACCAAGACTGGAGAATGCGGTTGTACATAAGAAAAGGGGTAATGTCCGTACATTCTAATTATTTTTTCAGGACAATAAGTCAAATGAGCATGGGCACCTTTGAAATCAGTATTAAGAAACCAAGAAAAGTAATTAACGTTAATTAGGTCTATAACTAACTCGATTAAGTATTCATTGTTTCAGTATTCGGAACATGTTTTGGAAAGCTGCTGTCCTTGTGCGTCATTCATCTAAAAAAGGGTATTTGCGGGGAGCTCTTTATTACTTTAATATAAAGCAAACCGAGTCAACATATTGTATTTTATTGGAAATTTATAGTGAACATGCTCTACCTGAGCGAACGTGCCAAAAGTGGTGGCTATGACAACGATAAACGTAAAAAATCATATGTGAAACCTGGACAAACAGTCAAATTAACGACAAAGCTGAATATCCATGACCCTAAGGTAATGCTCTATATTTGTTGGGATCAGTAGGGCGTGCTGTATTATGACCTTCTAAAACCGGATGAAATCTTCAATGAGGAACGCTACCGACAACAATTCATCAAATTGAAGGGACCAATTGCCGAAAAACGTCCGACAGTAGAGCAGGCTATCAAAAATTTGCTCGATTAATTCTTGGCGCCATGCCGGTGTCGTCCTTTAGGGATGTAATCCACAAATTGCCAGAATGATAGGAAAATGTTATAGCTTCAAATGGGCAATACTTTGAATAGTGCACATGTTTTTTCTTAAAAAACGTTAAAATTTTAAAAAATGTCTAATAATTTCATAACAAAAACTATGTATGTTTTGTGTAGTCTATTATACACATTGTTATTTTCAATTTGTTTTTATAAAAATGCGAAGTGATTTATGGTAAAGTGTCTAAAATACCTTTAAAATTTCAATTTATGGCATTACCAGTTTTTTTAAAGTTATTTTAGTGGTGTTAGCAGAAATAATCCCGTTTTTACACCAGAATATATAACTTACATATGTCACAACGACGACGTTATACTGTAAAGCCGTTAGGTGACAAAAAATGTACATAGGTATGTATGTATATCTTACCGTATATTATACAGACTTTCAAAAAAATAATTTAATTAACGGTATAAATAGTTGTTGGTAGTAAAAATATGGGAATATTTATATGGCAAATAAAAATACTTGTGTACGTACATATGTATGTATATATTTTGTTATATTAATGTAATTGGATAAATTATATGTAAGTATATGTATGTAAGTATGTATGCATATATGAAAAATTAAACCCAATGGGACATAATCAAACATACCAGCAACATCATTTCAAATCTGCAACTATTTGCTTCCCTACGCTTCAACGTTTCGAATGCTCTGTCGCTATGAACGGTAATGGGAGTACAGATGACAAACTTGCGAGAGCGTAAACAAATGAAAAAAGCACGTACTGCAGCGAATGGCGGTAGGTTCTGTAGGTCGATGTTAAACGAACGCTCTCAATTTAAATTTCTTGATAAAATATTTCAATACTGAATTAACAAACACAAACAAGAACTGTGTATAAGCGCTGTAATGTAAGTAAACGATGCAAGATTTCTGATAACACGGTAGTAGTGGAAAGGCGCTTTCCTCTAATTTCAAATCGTACGGAACAAAGCTATTGTCATCCACCACACCGACAGACCGGTATACTGACGAACCGATTTAAGGGATTCCAATTCACAGCTGTAGCTTTTGGCAGCAACAACAAGAGAGCAGTAAATCGACAGCGACGACGTAACTTTAGTAACTATCGAAATGCAAATTCTGCCGCAACGGAATTTCTAATTCTGCGTCATGCCATTTTGGGCGATTTTTGAAATTATACCAAATCCCATATTAAACTGTATAACAAATAGTTACTACTATTTTTTTTGTTTACTATGGAAATAATTTTTATTTAACTGATTTTAGTAGTAAGCAAAGTGTTTTTGAAAATTTTTTAATTTACATGCTTATGTGTATGTGCTTGTAACTTTTTGCTACGCTCTCTTTTGTGGATACACTATACCCGCTGCTGTTATGAAAATTTCGAAAACCAACCGCACCAAGCGAACCAACGAGAATGACTGAAAAACTGAATTTACGAACTCGAATAACCAACTCGCCACATTGGCTTTAGCCGTTGTCTGCTTGCGGTGGGTTGTTCGTCGGTAAACGTCGTCAACGGCGTGATTTCAATACGGCTACCATAAAAAGCGTCGAGTATCACAGATCCGCCACTATTCAATTTCGTATTCATATCTACGTTTTTGTATTTACTACGAGTATTGACATATGGTGGTACATAAGTATGTAGGTATATAAAAATTTTACTTTGGAGTATGTTTGCCCATCCCAGCTTTAGGTTTGCTTTCGAATCGGATTTGAGTTGTGTATTTGAATCTGTTTCTCAATACAAAAAATTACACACAAACTTGCACATAAGTTGGGGTTTTTGAAAAGCTTTTTTGTTCTGGTTATGTTACAACTTACATACCATATACTTACACACACATATACATATGTATGTTTGTGACTTTGTGAGTAATAATTTGTATATAATGTATTATCAAGTATTCCCAACATTTTGATACAAAGTTTGCCTGCTCTGCTTTACTTTTGATTGCATCTGAATATTTGTTTTACTTGCTTTTCATCATTAGTGTTTTTTCTTGTCGTTATACCTTGATTTGTTTTTCAGTTCGTATTCGGGTGTGCACTCGTCACATTCGAAACGAAAGAGCGTAGATACGAATAATCGCAACTTTAGCGAGTAGATATCCAGTGAAGTGTTTTTGTTTCCTCACTGACATATTTCAGCACACAGTGTACCAGCATTGTAGAAAAACATTTCGAAAACTCGGCTGTCAGGCTTGTTGCTATCACATTCTCACTGGATTTCATACACCAACACACACTTGTTTGAATGCTGGCGCATTGAGTGGAATGCTCATTCCAACCACCTTTTGATTTGATTCTCAAACCATTCCATCGCTACCACGTGATGATGATAGATTTCAATTCAAAGCGCAACCCAGCACACCATTAATTTGATAAAAAAAAAGAACAAACAATCAAAGAAATTTAAATATGACAAAAATCGATCATAAATACATAGAAGTTTGTTTAAAAACGTACAAATGAGGAATTCATCATCTACTACGGTTTTTAATAATGTTAGACATAAGAAAGATTTTCGATAGTGTATGTCACGAGTTAAACTCCGAAAAATAATTTATAATTTGCAAAATACTGATTTCATTCTCACCTGGCTGTACATAAAACTGGTAGTTCAGGGCTGAAGTAAACTATCATAGAAAAATCTAGTTGAATCGAGTAATAGTTCGTTCTAGTATTAACTAAATAAAGGTTTATAATAATGACTGAAAATGTATACACGAATGCATATTACCATGGTTACTCTTTTCTTATTTAATTAACATAGAAACTCAAAAATATTCTGCTAGTTTGTACATACCCAGTCATAAATTTGTGTAAGTATGTATGTACATATGTATGTGTCATATATAATATATACATATGCGAACTATTAAAACAATAACGTTGTAGAAGAAGTCACTTAAAAAACAAACTAAACAAAGTAAATAAGATGTATCCGAATATATGATATGAACAAAGTTCGTGTTTTCGAACTGTTTTTGTAATTTCGAATTTACCAAAACCATACACACATATACATATTGGCTTCGAATTCGGAATTCGATTACTTACTCGAAAATAACGCTTTTACAAAATTAGGTTACTTGAAGGGGATGAGGTTGGCTGATTTTGAGTGGAAGTAATGAGAGAACTTGCAGTAATGTTTAATTGAATATGTACGGAAATAATTGTACCTATACATGCCCAGAAGAGAAACTTTTAGACACTGAAGTAGTTTTGTAAGTGTGTATGTTGTACATACATATGTCACAATGCGTTGCACAATTCTGGTTTTCTATGAAGCGTTTATTTTTTCCGGTATATTATCTTTCTTAACTACCAAAATACTACTAAATTCAATGATAACACATCATAGATTTACTTCTTCAAACCTTACTGTTCCCTTAAAATATGTGAATGTAGTAGCTTAAGCCAAATATTTATAAATATGCTTATCTATCGTTCGCTCATCGTTCTTACTGAAGCTGTCAGTTACACGGATTGACGAGGCAATTCTTGGCTTCACACTCTTGGAAATTGTTAAGCGCTCGCAGTTTCAAAAATCACCGGTTTTTGTACATACAAATCTCGTTAATTTAGTATCGTGTTACATTATGGTGGTAGGTAATGCCATAATTTGTGAAAGAAGTATAAAATTAATAAAAAAAATCGCAATGAAGTGAAATTGGATGACATTTTCTTTAGTGAAAGAAAAACAGTTACATATCAACTAATGATTATATAAAACTTGCTTTGGAAATAATTTATGTAGTTACATTGAGAGAGAAATAGCGAAAGGAAAGAAAATAAGAAAAGGATATATTAATATTAGACGGTTACATTTTAGAACCCTAAAAATATATTTGAAATATCGATATAAAATTTTAGTATATTAAAAGTATAGACTATCGAAATATTACAAAAAAAATACTATTATATTTTTCAATAGTTTTTTTAAAAGTATAGACCATCGAAATATGAACAAATATATTTTTGCAAATTTCACACTAGCTGTGCCCCTTTAGTATGGTGAACCGCTGGCTTAAAATTTTTTTGATATATTTGCGTATATTTAAAAGTATTAAAACTTTAATAATTTAACTGTAATTGTATTGATTTGACTAATGGCATGAAATAATATAACCCGTTATATTTCAAATTAATGTTAAATACCTAGCTCTGGCAACTTTATTAATAAAAGAGTTGGAAGCGACTCAAGCAGATCTTCCCAACCACTGAACAAATGAGACTCTGTAAGATGACGCTCAGGTAAATGTATTATTTTGACGTAGATACATACATATGAATGTACAAGTATGTACGAGTATGTATGGCACATACACCAGCTGAGAGCAGTAAGGTCGGATTTGTATGATAGATAAAGCAAATAAAAATAACAATGTGCTTTACTCAGAACATTGAGAACAGGTAGATATGTAAGAGTTTGCCAACTTCTGAGTAATTACAAAGAGAATTGCGCAAATAGAAAGAAAGTATGCGTACCTAGCACAGATGGAAATGGACTTACAAGTGTTTAGAATGGAAAAAGAGGAAAAGCAAACTTACCGGTCGTTCGCTCTCTAAAGTTGAAGATGCAAAAAGGAACAAAAATTTCAAAATAATCAAAGGTGTTGCAGTAACATGCAGTTTCTGCTTTTGTTGCGGATGATGCTGTTGCTGTGGCGTTCTAACTACGAGCAAGTTGAGTGAGGCAGGTTAGGAATCGCGATTGGTTAGGCAATTGGTATGCTGCACGCACACTTACACAAATATATGTACTGTTAAATATAATATAGTAGAAAGTTCGATTAAGTGTTAGATTTTTTAAAAATTTTGTAAAACGTACAACGCACATACATACAGAAATTATTAGTTCAAACTTCGGAAAACAACCTAATTCAATTGTGTCTAATCTTTTCAAATGATAAATACTTTTCTTATCAACTACAAGCAACTGATAACTGCAAGATAACGAAACACAAAAAACAAAAGTTTTGTTTTTTAATATATATTTAATTAAAATTTTTATCGTTCAAAAAACTAAAATGAACCGTTAATAAATGAAGAGCAACTATGTTTTGTAAAATCAGTTGCCAAATGAATATATGTATGTGTGTGTACCATAAATTCTAATAATCTGCGAACTTTACTTTTATATATTACTAGAAAATATCGGTGAGAACACAATGGCCAATCAAGCAACCGTCTTAGAGCTCCGAATGTAAAAATTGCAAAAGAGTTTGCACGCAAAACACATCTCTCGAGTTAGAATCGCGAGTCGAAACTGATTTTGGAATGGAAAACTGGCCAGTCTTGCAGTGAAATTACGAAAATGCGCTGAAAACAATCGTAAGCGTCAGTACTTGATACGCGCCACGACAACAGCTCTTCTGCTCGACAAGCAACTTTTTATATTTATTAATTGTTTTTTATTATTTCATACACTTATACACACACACACACGCACACATGGCATGAATGTATATATGTATATGTATGTGTTGCTGTGTTGAAGCCGGCACATATACACCGCCAACCGCCCCATTGTTCGAAAATGTCATACGAATGCTTTGAAGTAGCAAGTAAGCGCCAGCAGCCGATACGAAAACGATACGAAAATACGAAGCAGTTGTTGGGAAATTGTATATGGTAAGAAAAATGTTATTAACGACGCTGCCATTGCACAGTGGGGTCATAATATTGAGCTATTTATCGGTTTGCCTGTAATAAAACCACAAATATTTGCACAGTAGTTTTGAAATCTTTCAGTGAACGTGTCCTTGATTCTGGGAGCACTTATTTTAACTAAACAATATTATGGCGAAAGTCTCTGAATAATCGAATGCTTTTTGGTAACAGTGGTTTGTCGTTGGTTTTCATGGCTGACATTGTATTTGATATTCAAGCTGCTCTCAAGATTTAGAATGTCAGATTCATATTAGTCAAATTTCTATAAAAGAATTCGTTGTAGTGTTCACAATGGTTGATATCTCGATTATTATATATTTTCAAATAAAAGTTGCAGCTTTTCGCGTCATCCTCCATTTCTGTATTGATTTTGCATTTACAAATGTTTTTTCTATAATTTATAAGCTTCTGCCGCTCATATACAAGTACAAGTGCAAATGTAGTCAATCGCTTATAATTATAAATAATAACGGGAGAGTTTTTCAAGTTCTTATCGGCCAATCTGAAATAGTTAGAATTTCAAGTAACTGTAAAGATGTAATGCTCAGGTAATTTGTTTTTAAAGAAATTGTTGCTAGTGGGATAAATTCAAATAAACGTTAGCTAAGATAATGAGCTTACTGCTTATCAAATAATAATAATGACGACTTTATAAATATAATATTAAAAAAGTGTACATCAATTTTTAATAAAAAAACTCCATGCGATAAAGTTGACGATTCAACAAGAGCCAGGTGTCAACTGTCAGTCACGATTTTTACAAAAGCGACAATTTCTCTAAAATTTGAACTTTCCATGAAACTTTAAGAGGTCTAATCTAATATTTCAAAATACCAAATTCCATATTATTAAAAACAAAAAAATTACAATAAATTACAGCATTTGTTCATTAATAAACGTAAATACATATGTATAAAAGTGATTTGGAGAGCTTTTAAAAAGTTTTCAATACAGTTGTTCGGCGTTTGGTTCTGCTTATTAGCTTTTGAAAATAAAATGTGTAAAGTTATTAAATTACCTTTTATACTTACATATACATACAAATTTCTTTAAACATAGGCATATAAAGTTAAATGAACATATAAAGTTAAATGAACATAAATGAACATAAATAGCAATATTAAAATCACCCAAATTTTTGGAGAAATTATACACCCGTGCAACTATTAACCTCAAAATCAAGAATCATCCAGCTTTTGTGTGAAGTTGAAGCTACTGAGTGCTTCGCTATAAACAAAACTTTAACTTCAAACTTCATATTCAATTCTGTAAACCGCAAGAATTTAAAATATATGTTCTGACCGAACTTGTAAGTGATTAATTTGGCTAAGCTTTAAACCAGTCAGGCAAAATTCTCTTTAATAACGAAAAAAAGAATGTTGAAAATTTTAAAATAGTCTGACATGATATCAGAAAACATAAATTACTACTAAGGTTAAGACGGTAATAGTTATACTATAGCGCAGATAGATTGTTGAATATATGGTAGAGCGTATCAAACAACACTGAAATAATGGTTATTGAGAGTTAAAATGCAATAAAAAACCTTATAGCAGTGTGTGGTGTACAAAAAATGAAAATAACAAATAAAAATATGTTTAGACATAACCATACATTAAAAAAAAATAAATACAATAAAATAAAATTCAATTTATTCTTGTGGTCAAATAACAGTAAAAACTAACATGAAGGTTCGCATATGACGTTACCAATATTTGCTTCCGCTATGATGTATATGTATGTATGTATATATTCACAAAAAAATATGGCAAGAATTATCGATTTTTTAATGTACATTGGCATTACGAGTATGACATGGTTATATTTTAAAAAATGCGCTAACACGTGTGAATGTTTTGCAGTAAAGCGTTGAGAAGTTGCTAAACGGAATCAAACTAGTCCAAAAACCATTGGTCTTATATCAACTGTGGAACTATGTTTTATTAATATGTTATATTATTTGATTTATACAAACTTAAATATTTTCTTCAAATGTAAGACGAAAATGTGTAAATTTGAAGTTTCCAGATTAAAAATAGATATGTTTTAAATTATATATAATAAAAAAGTTAAACTTAAGATTTTAATTTTTAGTTTTTTTGGTTTTTTAACCAAAACTTTGCTTTAATTCAATGAGTTTGATAGCTATTCTGTTTTTCTATTTACAACTAACATGAGACTGGTAAATTTCTGACCGAAATAAACACGTAAAAAATATCAATTGCTCGTCGTTGCAAAAAACACGTTAGGTTTATAATAATAGTTTATTATTAGTTGATTTGACTATAGTGTATCTAAATTATACATACCGGCATACCAATAAACTGATTATATATATACACATGTAAGAAATATGTTTGCACGTAATGTATATGAAAGAATTATTAAAAAGCTTTTGGAAAGAAAAAAATCGCATTTAAAATATTTTAATTAAAAAATGGTTGAAATCGTCGAGCGTACAACATATTGAGACGACACTCAGCACTTGTGGCTACTAAAGTTGAGGCAGTGGCACAATCAGCACAGAGAAAAGTTAATGAACTGATGTGCAACTATGTATATGAATACACCGCTAACTGGTCATAGAACTAGATACCACAATACAAAGGATGGTAAGACAAGCATTCGAAAATGGTATCGGCTTGCAAAAACCGGTTCAAAAACTACGAAATATTCTGACTCAACTAACCTAAAATAAACCAAAACAGAAAACAGAATCTATGAAAATAGCTTACGAATACACGATTTGCAGAAGCGATTCAAGTTAAATTGAATTAAAAAGAGCAAGCTGGTGAAGAAGAATAGAGCGCAGCTGAGAGCCTAGAATTCATCTTCGTTGGAAAATACTGGTAGATTAAGAAAAAAGTAATGCTAAAAATTTATATGTATGCGATTAAAGTAAACGTCAATGTATATGTATGTAACTTGTATATACATTCGTATATACATACATATGAATGTATGAAATATAAAGCTTTTGAGATACAGTGTATGCATGTGTATGTACTCGTATATGATATATGCCAAAGAATTTTCAGATGAATGAACTTTAAGCCTTACATGCTATGTATTCAAAATATCCAAATATACTCACACATAAACATGAATGTGGAAAATATAAATGTTATAAGTACATGTAAGCACATATTATGTATGTATGTATGTATTGTAGATCATTGCCCCTCGTAAAACAGTTTTATAGAATCCTCAGCAACAATATCAATTTTGGACTAATAATAATATATGTACATTGATAGTTAAGAAATTGGTAAAAAAAATACTAATAATAATAATAATAATCATAATAATTAATATTAATACAATTGTATTTTTAATATTAATATTATGTATGTATGTCGCACAATTAGTACTAAGATGATGAAGTTTTAGACCTCATTCAACTTTTTTAAAGTAGAATACTTTTCCATGTTTGTCCGAGCATACTGTATTCTTGGAGCTTTAAAGATATTTGGGGTATTATCGCGCACACTTAACTATAAAATATATACATATGCATACATATGTATAAATGATATATAAGCGAGCTGGTCCCTCAGTTTTTAATATATCGATCTGAAATTTAAGTCTAGTAAGTGTTAACGGCATTTTTTTTCTATATTGGTAACCATTGATCGAACAAAAACACTGTTGTATATACATACATATATTAATAAAATGTTTAGTAATTTTATTACAATTGTCTGCTAGAAGTCTCCTTACTGGCCTAACGTTTGTATTGTTCTATTATACATATGACTAATTGAACACATTTTCTTAATAAGTAAAAATTAAACCATTTTAATTATTTACTCTTCGTTTTCGTCAATATATGTACTTATGCTCTCGTTAGTGAATTGCTTGTCAAAGTAACGACGAGAATTTGCTTCTCATTTGCTCGCGGATGTGTCTGTGCATGTTAAATTTTTTTATTCTGCGGTCTTCGTTCTGTGTCATGATTTATCATCGTCTTTGTTTTGATTACACCTTTCTATGCAATGGGTAGAGAATGTGTAAGATATTCAACAAGAGAGCAACAGCAATCAGCTGTTGATGTAAACACAACATGTTGCAGACAGTTGTTCGAACTTATAGGCTAAATGAGAAAAAATTGGAATTGCTGTAAAATTGAGAAATTTGTGGGATTGTAAAATTCAAAATATTATCTATATTCCAAAAATATTATATAATATACACATTAATTTTAAAGTAAATACGTAATTAACTTACTGAGCCATAATACTAGTTCTTCAAACCAAATATGAATAATAGTTTAACTAGAAATTAATATTTATCTGTTTATATGAAATTATCTGTTTGGCTGATCTTAGAAAATATTGAGCTACCAAATGGGAATTCGATACTGCTCACATACCATTGTGTATAATTTTTTATGCTGTTTTGGCATAGTTTCATATATGGCGAAAAAAGCTAAAATATCCTGGATCTTCTGATCGCTGATCTCTAAGTTCACAGTATCCTTTTTGTAACTAGGTAGGTAGGTAAAGTGGCTGTCTTACGACACCTACGGCTTTAGGAGGCCCATTGTGATAACACCGGGACCAAAGTCCCCTCACTCTAATGGTTCCTCTACGAACCACCCCGTACTTGTGATGAATTTTATCAGTATGACAAGATAAAATATCTATGCAACTTCCGAGATGTCGTCAAGAAACCCTCGAACGACGGTTGTGAATCTTTTCCTATAGAGAGCCTTACAAGCGCATAGAAGATGTTTAATGGTCTCCTCCTCTTCAACCTCATGATAGCTTCTACAATAGTCGTTATATGGCATTCCTAGTCTACTGGCATGTCTAACTATTAGATAGTGGCCTGTTAGTACTCCTACTAGAGTTCTTATATCATTCCGTTTGAATTTTAATAGTCGGCATGTGCGGCCCATATTCCAAACCTACCACGTTTGCCTGCTTGTTGAGCAAGTCAGGGCTTGATTCCATCGAGACTCTGCTATGTTTATAATATGTTTAGCAATTAAATATTTACAAGTAGGGAGTAGGCTATATATTCCCTCTTTTTCGGTGGTGTCTGTTCTATCTGGTTCATCAGCTACACAGTTTCCTGTGATATCATCATGTCTATATATTAGATCCACTAAGACCTCAAGACATTCTTTCACTTGGGTCAGTTACCCGGAAGTAAATTGTTGCATTCATAAAATTAATAATTTTAAGACAGTAGCTACAAAATTTTAAATATGTTTTTTAATAGCAGCCCATGTTTCCTTAATAACGTGTTACATGCCATGAGAACGTCCTCGTGCGTGGCCGATTTGCGTACTTTTAAAATCACAGCAGTCATCTCTGTTGCGCTCTGCTCGCGGAATTTCATTCAGCAATCCATCAAACCGTCGGCTCATGCCACCCGCTATGAGTTCTATATGTACTAGATAGACTCGTATGTTTTGCGGGAAATCCGTTGCTTTTGGAAAATTATTTTTCGTATCTCTTTATATTTACTTCGCTCGTTCACTTGATGACTATTGAGAGTGTATGTATGTATGTTTTTGTTTAGGTGATGCGCGCGCATAGCACACCCAATAGGAATGGACGGTCTTTAAATTTGTGTCTATTATTTTCATAATATGTTATATAATATTATGGACTTATAGTGTTCAGGAATTAATGTATATTTTCACTATATTAAGTAAAAATAAATTTATTTTGTTTGTTTAAATTTATTATATAAATTAATTCAAGAATGTTTGTATTAGCATTTTAAATTTTATGGTAGGTCGTAAACTTACTTAACCTCTTAACTATATTTTCGATATATCCGGGATATTGTTACTAAAATCAATCTAGTCAACTCAAATGAGATATATGTGATATAAACTCCACCAAAGAGATGAAACTTAATACCATATATTGGGTATATCAGGAAAAGATAGACCAGTGAAACGGAAATCATAGTATTAGAGATAAGGGGCTTAAACTACAGTGTAGACTAAAGCTAGTTATGACCCGATTTTAGCTATTCTTGTTATTACGATCTATTATTGCCAAAAAAAAAAACTATTCTATGAATTTAATTAAGAATCTTAGCAGATTGAACAATCCGGTAAAAAGCCAACTGGAAGTTCGAATATCTTTATATTAAGTATATGGTGGCTGAGGATAGTGTTGATCCGATTTTATGCACTTTTTACACGAGGGTAAATTATTGTCAATAAAAAATTACCCTGAATTTCAAAAATATATATCACAGATTGACCGATATGTTCGGTAAAAAGTCAGTCATAGGCACTGAGGTTCACATATTCGGTATCTTTGGGCTCGAAATGTTATGTTCCGATGATGATCAATTTTAGACTTGAGATAGCATATCATTATTTGGGCAAAGTTTTATGCCAATATATATTTTGATTCTTGATTTGTATTTGTATATGTAAAGTAAAAGAATCATATGGAATTTAAAATAGTGTTATATGAGAGCGAGGGTATAAAAACGTAATAAAACTTCCACTGAATTCCAACTCGGCATTCGCGCACACATAGATATATATGTATGGAAGTGCTCTCGTTCATATCACAAATATGAAAACCACTAAAATAAAAAGTGTTTCCACTGATGCTGCATGAAAAATGAATTGTTTGGAAAATTACTTTTTTTTCATGTCAATATTTTTTGGCCACAGTCGTTTGCACGCACCGCAAGTGTCGGTGCGCTTTTCTGCTGTTTCATTCGAGTGCCCGCCATAAGGCGTTTATGAAAAATTTTATTTATAAAAATTTGTGTTTGTGTACAATAAATTGTTGCAGAAAGTTTTTAGCATTGTAAAGAAAAAAATTTATTTTCAAGCGAAAAGATATGTGCAAACTGAGAAAACTTTTATTAAAGTCATTTCAAATTGTTGGCTAAATACAATTGCTGCTTAATTGTTATCAGTTCAGCGACAGTAATTGAAAATAAAAATTCTGCATATAAAATAGCAACGGATATATTAAAATATAAAAGTATTAAAGTGCAAAAAATTGTTTTCAAATAGGCCTGTAACATAAAAATGTGAATATATGTATTATGAGAAATAAATTATACTTTTTAAATGTTTATATATGTCCTCAGTGTGCCATGTGCACATAGTGTCATTGAAAAGTTTAAACTAAATTACATATAAATAATTGACTATAAAATAATAAAAATATGATTATTATTAAATTTATGGAGGAAATTATGAAAATTTACTACAATATGAAAGTAACCATAAGAGTAACAAAGGTAAGTAATTGGAAATCATGATAATCATTTTAACCGCCGAAATGAGTGATATATATACATTTGTATATGTATATATATATATATTTATTCAACTTTTAGTTGTTCGAAAAATACGTTCTTTTTTTATATGGAATCATGTCAAGCCGGCACATTGGTACAAATAGTTGTACTATAACATATACTTTATGAAATGTTATTTAATTTATATTTTCTGCTAAATCTTGGATAGTTGCTATAGTTATTAAATTCCGCCGCTTTTGAAACTATATATATATTTTTTCTTATTAAATAAGTACGTATAATTTGTAGGTAATAAATAATTTAATTTGTCCATTGCTTTCACTTAGCAGTACCCCAATCTGCCTTTTGGCAATATAAAGATGGCGTGGTTACCCATACGCCACGTCGGGCTATCTTTGATCTTTTGTGTGCATGTAAAACATGCTTGATTTATGAATTTCTTATTTATTAAGATTACATACATAGCTGTTAGGTGTGTCTGTTAATTAACGTTTCTCGCGCCTACAACAATTATTGAGAATTGTTAGAGTAAGAGGCACAGCTTGAGTTAAAATTACTCTACACTAAATGGTGAATAAAAAGCTTAATTAATGAGATAAGTAATTATAATAAGTTAATTTTTAAGTAATAAATTTCAAAAATTCACCCATGTTTACTTTTTACAATTAAGTCATTAAGTGCACAAATACAAATAAAGCGCGCGATGGGGGCCGATGATTAGCTGGAAATTTGTTTTCACTAAGATAAAAATTATAATTTTAGGATTCGAAATAGTTTCTGTCACTAAGGTAGCAAAATAGGAAATAAAAAATAAGCACATCTGCCATTGGCGTTTAATAATGCCGCTGCGTTTGTTGATGGATTCTTCAGATGGTGTGCAAATAAACTCTTAAATTTCATTCATAATTTATGCAGGAAAATTTGGGAAATGAAAACAATGACTAATATATTTATATAATAATATTGTTAAAAATATTCAAAAAGTAATGCATGGATATTCTTAATGAAAGTTCAAATTTAAATATAGATCAACAGCTTTTCTGCATTTTAATTAGATTGCCATCTTAATGACAGACTCCAAATCTGTTTGTTTGTTTTTCTCGTAGACACATCTGTTGACTTAAGAATACGGGTGTTTGATCACATGCAATTTATTCATTCCTCTTTACCAAAACCTATCGTTCAGGGTCATTAACAAAGAAATATATTCGTTTAATTTAATATTTGACTAACGAAATTTTGAGGTAATTAGACCACACCTAATTTGTCATTTTCTCATTGATAACGTGGCAAGTTTCTATAAATGCACTTAGAAAAATAATAAGATTTATTTCTCTCAAGCCATCGCAGTCTTTATGGCGTAGTATAAAGTACTTAACATAGAGACAGATTCTACTATACAAATGTATACATTCAAATATAATGTTTACTTTCATTTTAAGTATTTATTACCAGAACGTGCGTTGAAATGTTATTTTTAGCTTTAAAATGAAAATTATTAAATAAATAATAAAAACATATTGTACTCATACATAAAAATATTTATGGATGCTTAATGAAAGTAATATTCGTAGAAGCATTACTAACGCTCAGAGCAGCTAAGGCAAATATTGAGTACAAAGCGAAAGCCCTTTATGTATTGGAAGATAAGACTGAAGTCAGGTACTCTTTGAGAAGCGCTTAATGAATGAAGACTACTGATTTTCGAAGTGAGCTTTTAAAGGTTATGTTTTGGGTAGCAAAAAATCAACACGAAAAACTAAGAAATCAGCGATTAGTGGATCTTTGAGCGGTTTTCCTCCCCACTTGATTAAAGTGAGTTGGGTACAAGCAATGTAGACAACATTCTCTGAGGGGAATGTGATATAGTGGAAAATAGGTATTACTGTCAAAAGAAATGGACAGTCGTGTTGTGAGAAAGAGAATGACCTCTCTGTTTTTTATGAGCTGATAAATAGAGCATACATAGTTCTAAGTAAATATGATTTCTTTTGTACTCCTAAATTTATAAAAGAATATTTACTGGTATTTTGTTTTAATTGTTAGGTCTCTTTATTCATTCAGTTTTCGTAACACTTAGGTTTAGGAATTCCCGTTAGTTTTAACATTTTCAAGGATTAAAAAAAACACTTATTGGTCATAATAAATATTTTATGAGGATATATAAATGAAAAAGAAAAATTAAACATACAACAACAAAAATAAATAAACAATCTAGTGGTTAGCGGAAATCTGTTTCGCCACATCAGAGTGTTAATGCCGCCAATCAAAGTGTCATATAAGATGACATTAGAATGTCAAAATTTGTGTGCGGAATTGAAACACAACAGCTGTCAGTGTATATCAGTGCAACATACTGGATAAATTGCTGTTTACTTATTGTGACATTTGATGTCAACAAACACAACCATTTTGTATTACAATTATGTGGCATGTAAATGGAAAACACAAACTTTGAGGTTACGCACGTTTCGAAATAGAATAGAGCACATTTACTGTTGGTGTTTACCATAAAATTCTTTGATATGCATACTATTTGTTTGCGTTTACTATTTGCTCACTGTTGTGTTTGAGACACATGCCATCCTTTGAAATTATCCTTTGGTTTATTATACAAAAGTATTTATTTGTTGTTATATGTTATGTTTTCATCATAAAATGGCTTATGCTTAACGGCAACAATGTTTCATATAAGGCAAATCGTTTTCTTTCGAAAAGCTGGTAATATAAGTAATAGCTTGATTGCTATATAATTCCTAACTTGATCGTTTATTAAGTCACTGAATTCATTTTGAGAAAATATCTTTGGCGTAGATATTTCACTTTCCATTCACTTCCAACGTTTTCTGGGTTTTTGGCGGTATCATTATTTTTAACAGCATGCTAATGACTTTTGGAGGACATTCTCATTGATTGAATCAGGACATTTTGTAGCCTTTAAGTCTAGATATCTCCACATTTGATTTTTACTAAAACGTTCCGAATAATATTTCGCATATTTTCGGCAAGAAACTTGAGCGTTGGGATCACATGGTGCTTGTATGCGCCAAAAAAGTGCTTAGAACCCTAATCATGACTGGAAAAACAAATTTTATCACTAACAAACCAATATTTGTTCAAAATGATATACGAAATAATCATAATAACAAGACATACTGTACATATGTATGTTTGTTACTTTCCTAATTACTTTGTTTTTTTTGGCAAACGTCCTCTGAAGTTTTGAGTTTTGTCCTGAAAAAAGATCCAATGCCTAAATCATTTAACTTTTATTATATGTATGTATATGTAGCACGGAATTTTTTGCAATAAATATTTTATCTCCAAAGCAAATATATCTACAACTTTGAAAAAATTTAATCTAATAAAAATTTTTCCAGTTTCTGCAAAGTGCATTATATAGCTGAACACGAAATTAATAGCATTAATGCGAGTTACAATTTTATTTACTAAGAGCTTCAGTCTTGCACAAAAAATTGGTTTTTCAAAATATCGTTTGCAGCGCCATCTTTCGGCTACAATTGTATACTCGAACGCGATTTCATTGAAATTGTTTTAATGATTTAAGAGGCGCTAAGCAATAAAAATTCCACTGTACGGCGGAATTTCTTATATAAAATCGTACTTTTTGAAGGGTTTAATATATATTAGGTTAATTCTCCAAATTTTAAATCTCTCAAAATGTTTTTTTGAAAATGAGAGAATATACTCGGTTCATTTACGTTGCTGTTGGAAAGTGAAAAGAAAAAAACCTATGAATTTAGAGATCGACTGAGACTTTGAAATCAAGGACTTTGCCATTTTTAATGTTTACTCTTAAAATGATAATGTCTTAAACAAAAACAAAACGTATAGTTATTACTATTTATGACTAATTTTTTATATGGACTTCATACAAACTTATCATATATTCTAAACTTAAACCGAATGCAAAACAAAAATATCACTAGTTACTAGTGACTAACGACTGACCGCCGTCGTCTGGCTTCTGACATTCACTGTCTAATGGTTGGCGCGTTCTTGTCAAATATTATATGTAGATAACAGCGGGGAAATACCGAGTGAACCTGAAGCACTATCAGTTTTATGCGGTGTTCTTGCACAATAGCATTTTATCAAAAGATTTTTGGTATCGGCCAGTCGGTGAGTTCGAGTATAAATACTTATTTGTAATATATATATACATATGTTTTTATGGAAGTTGTCGCCAGTTATTAATTATGAATATATGTCCGCATTTCACACCACACCGAATGTACTGCAATCGGAGTTACTTTTTGCTCAACATTTCACATAATTTTGATTTAAAGTTGATCGAAGCTTTAAAGTTTCTGACATTATTTATGAGTTATTGTTGGAGATTTTAAATTGTAATATTCAAAGAATTGTTTATTGCTTCAAATATAAGTGTGTGTATGTGTTATATTACACTTACTTAATTTCTTGGAAATAGTTCTGATATCTCGATGTCCATGTCAAGCACGGATATTATTCATAAATCTGAAATTGTAGACTGTTATATATATATTTTGGCACTAGCTTACACAAAAAAAAATGTTCTACTTCAAATATTTATGGACAAAACAAAAATTATTTGTGTCTCACATCTTCCTAAAACCAATGTAGGAAATATATACGTCAACCGTAATCAAAGCTGATTAGAGGGCTAGGATTCAACGTCCAAACTTCACTCTTGCAATAGCTGCTGGGGTAGTGAAGTAAGACCTATCAGTATAGATGAGATCAAGTGGATAATGATTAGGTCAACTTGCTGTGTGGAACATCAAAAATGACAAAAACGACTATTGAGTTAAGGTTGCCCTTAGCACCTTGACCTTCCAATACCACTTAAATGCCGAAGAAGTCGCAAAAAGGCAAGTAGAATCGCAAATAGGTGTTTACAGTTTTGTTAAATTTTTGCTCGAGGTTTAGATTTCATTCGTGGTGCGTGGTCCCTTTGATGTACGCAAATAAATATATATTAATATCTGTGTATCATTTATAAATATACTCGTTCAAGTATAACGAATTTCCTCGGTTAATAAGCTTATCTTAAAAATAATTTTCTCGCCAAATTCCATTTGTAACAAGTAAAGAAGAGCTAAGTTTGGGTGTAACCGAACATTTTGTACTCTCACAACTCGCAAGAATCAAAGCCTGGGAAAATTCTTTTCGAATTTCTATAATATATATATCTGACAGGTTGACCAATACTTTCGGTAAAATGCTCTCAATAGGAACTGGGATCCATATATTCGATATCTTGGATTTGAATAGTTTTTGTCCAAGTTGAACAATTTTTGGTCATAAGGTGGATACATTTTTGGTATCCGAATACATTGATTGGTTTTTGATTTATATACTGGAAATTACAAACATCAGATCGAATTTACAATTGTGTTATTCGGGATGAAGGGGTTGGTTTTGTCTGATTTTGCGTATTTTCATACTGCAATGTAGGCAAAATGGCAGAAAGATATTACCTACCGAATTTGGTTGAAATATTCCAAAATATGTGTTTTCATCTAAATGTGGACGGTGTCACGACCATCGTCATAATTTGATACCGACTTCTATAAAGCAAAAGACTTGCCCTGAGCGGATTTAGTTATAACAGTTAGAATGGTTTAGAAGATAGATACAATAACGTGGCGGCGACCTCTTATTCATGCCACTTTATTTGTTTTCAATTAATGGCGTTGTTTAGGTGTGGCAATGGTCCAATTGCTCATCTGCAATACCAACCCTGTATGAATATGTATACCAAACTTCATCAAGATAACTAAATTTTTACACAAGTTATCGCCTGCACAGACTGACCAACGGATACAAATAACAGTCTGGTGAACAAAACTCTATAGCAAGATGTTGCAAGAGTATAAAAAAGTTCAATTTTAGCAGTAATTAGTGACGCTAGTAATGGCTACTAAGCTAATTTCTACAATAAACAAAAACTACAACAATTGAACCGAAATATTTTCCCAGGGCAGGCATTTTAAATAGCTAATTTGCAAATATTATACGCATTTGAGCTAATTAAATAAGTGCACTTAAGTAAGCTTGATTCACTAGAACGCTATCATTTCAGTAAAAAAAATTTGAAGTGGGCACTTATGTAATTATTTGCAAACATAAGTATTTACGCAATTAGGCATATTTTTCTTAATACATAGCTGTAACTGGTTGTGAGCAGTTATGGCAATAACGAAAATGATATGCAAAAGCAGCGGTAATTATTGTGTTATTGACTTGAATTTTTTACCTTTTGGTTGATATTCATGCACTGAAATGCGCTGTGTCCATTAGTGCTGTCTATAAAAGAATGAGAAGAATGTTCAACATTTATTCTCTAACTTCTCAACAGAGAAGTATTTTTAGCATTATTTAATATTTATTGTATTGTATAAATTGCTTATTAAAGACATTATAATGACTTAAAATTTATGAATACTAACAATTTATCTACTATCTACTGTGTATTTCCACATCTGTTAAGCTCTAGAGTTATAAAATCTTCCGCAAACGTTGAATTTAAAACATGTGCATACGAGTATGTTTGCTCACTTGCTTGCACTCCTGCTCGCAACTGAAAATGCTCAACTAACTTTTCCAATAAATAATTTTCCATTATAGATATACATACAAACTCTATGTATGTGTGTATGTATGTGCTTAAGCATATGCGCTTATGTACCTATTTTGCATTAAAGAGTCCACGAACGGACAATTGTGTCCAAGTGCCTACTTATATTATAAGTAGAAAGTTTTATTTACCTTTCTAACTACAAATTTTTAAAAGATTTCGATAAGAAAGCTTCTGCGACGCTTTTGCAAATCTTTTTTGAATTCTTGTAAAAAATCGGATTAACTGTCAGATTTGGCTCACATTTCAAATATATACATATGAAAATGGAATTATAATAAATTATATAACATAATTTTAATATGTTTAAAAAATACTACATTAATTTGGTTCCGATATTAGCGATAATATGAAGATGATGAATTCAGAGGATTTTCAAGTTTATGTGTAAAATTTCCAAGCGCAATTCATACATTTTTCATGTCTCTTCTCATTGCTTTTTTCTATTGGCTCAAAAATCTGTTAATATGGGAAAGTAATGGAAAACGCAAAACGAGTATGAGGTGAGGCAATATTTTCACAATATTCTACCAACGTTATCACATATAGTACAGCACACTTATATGTCATATACAAAACGCATGCTCACTATAACATTCAGACTTATTCAACTCAAATATTAATAGTTGGTAAGATGTCTGCATTGACGTCTGCAAGCATTATACAATACAATTTTTGCAATATTTGATTTATTTCGGGTTGACCAGCTTAGTATGTTATGCATTTTCCCAATTAGTGAGCAACAAAGTGCATGTTATCACGAGATGTATGTACATATGTGTATATATTAGGGTGGGTAAAAAAAAGGAAAAAGTTGCTTGATAGACACCTCTAACAAAGGCTCTCAAACTATGAGCTCTTAATTGTAACGGGAAGATCCTCCACCTTACAGTTTTCTACTATTATCTCATTATCAGATAGAAAAGTTCATATATCGCTTCCAACTGCTTGAAATATTTCGTTTTTGTGTTTTTTTTTAAGGAAATTGAATGCTCTTCAAAACAGGTCTACCACGATTTTTTCGTAAACCTAACCGTTTTAAAGATATAATATTAACGGTTCAAGTTTGACTTTTTAAGGCAAATTAGGTTTTGTTTTTAATTTCATACCTTAATGAAAAAACATCAGTTGAAATTGCAAAACTCATAGTCTTGTAGGAAATTTATTGTTCTACAAAAGAGCAGATAACAAGAAAAAAATTGAAAACCGTTAGGCGGAGGACCGTGCCGTTAAAATTAAGCGCTCATAATTGGAGAGCCTTTCTAAGAGGTGTCTATCAACCAATATGCCAGAGTACGAAGCGAAGAAATAACAATTAGTTATTTTGACCCACCCCAGTATGTATACATATTGACAGTCGAAAACTTTGACGTCAACTTGTACTTACGTAGATGGACTCATACAATACAGCTGAACGCAAATGCTTTTGGTTAAAAATGTGCAATGTGCATCTCACATTACAAGTATATCTAGAAGAACTTAATTTGCACTGGACCATATGGTCTTTAAATCATTTTAAGTTAGCACTTGTCTGTAAGTCATATGTGACTTCAGTACCTTTGCAGATTCTACTGTATCAAGGTCGCCTGCAAGGAGAGTTTGGAGTTTTGTATATGTAAAATGGCAGTGCAAACCGATTAGAGTGTTGATATTAGTAATCACACAATAAATTTTTTACAAATTGTTAGTTTCATCCCGATTAATGTCTTTATTTGCATTACGATTCTTTGATTACGTTCGCAAACATGCGTTATGTAAACAGTTTTATAACAGCGTGAATATTAGCTATGGATCAACAAAAGTACTCAAGTAATTGCCACGTTTTCAGAAAGAAAACATTGAAAAAAATTCTCATGACACCAACAAATTTAGTACTCAGTAGTCGTCCATAATATACTTGGTTAGTACAAAAATAAATACGTAGCGACGTCGCTGACATTGACAGCTGCCAACGCAAAGTAAATAAGAAAACGTGACTAATTGTTAAGTCGTCATAAAGGAAATGGGGTCAAATTCAAAAAGAACAACGAATAACACAGATAAATTAGGTTAATGTTTGTATATAGACTTGACAATAAGAAATATGCAAAATCGATTGGTGTAAAATGTGAAAATGGTTTTAAATGTTTGAATAGGCGTTTTGGCTTAAATGCTTTAATTGGAAAGCCACTACTTAGCGGTTAAGGAATTTGATTTTTTTTTGCATAGGTAAAATACATTTGTGTAAATAATTTTAGCAAATAAAAAGTGCTGTATATGCTGTCCTTAGAAACTGACTTCCCAAAGCCTTTGTAGAAATATGGCATAGAAAGACAGTACAGATTTTTGACTTCTCTCTCAAAGCTAAATTCTTTTCGCATGCTATCAAATGAAATGTATATTGGCACTTTCATACATTTTTCTGTTTTTTTTTTCAGTTACTTTTTAAAGCAACCCTTTAAAAGTACTGTGGTGTGGCAGTTAAATTCTATTATATATTTAAATATTTATAAAAAAAGAAAAATCTCTATAAGCCTATGAAAGCCGAAGGATAAACTGAAAAAAATCAGCTTATTGTTAATCTTACGAATTATGCAAGTTAAAAGACTTACGCAGTTAGCAGTCTGCATTTTAACATTCGAAATTCCACTACACATCTTTTCAATTCATAGTTATTCCTTCACACATACATATAACATACTCACATACAAGACAAGGATAATTTTGCCAACACATTTGTTTGTACGCGAAATTGTTTGTTTGCGATTTAGCAGCTTCTACGCCAATCAAATAAATTGTTGCGTTGAACTCACTCAGGCTTACAAGTGTTAACAAGTACTGATTAATACACACGTACAGATAGAAGAGCCTTAAAAGCATGCAGACGTAGACACACACGCGTTCATTGGCTTCGAAAAGCGTGTTAGAGAATTTAAAACATTACACACACACAAATATATATATACTTGTATATACTTCGATGCCAACATGCCAGCTTAAACATTTCTATCTACATATATGGACATACATGTTTATACATATATGTAAGCTTGTTTCGTTTTATTCTTTCCTTTACTTCGCTTGCGCTTCATGGCATTGTGCTTCTGTAAAAGCTTGCTCTATATGTATCAGCTTGTGGGCTTGTATTTGTGTGCAAGGATTTGGTGCTGTTGAAGCGCGCTAGCTTAAAGTTCAATGCTACTTTTCCTCTTCAAAGGACAGCGCTATAAACTTCAATTTGAAGATTCCGTAATTTGTCGCTACTTGAGTCCGCAAATGGCTGTGTCGAAGTTCAAATTGTGCAAAATTAGCTATAAAATACATCGTCGTTTTTATTTTAGTTATGCTAATTTGCTGAAGTTCAATTTTGTTTACAATCATTGGTTGGGCTAGCGTGCTGTTGCTTTTGAGGTCAAAGGTGAAATCTTACTGAAATTGTGTTTAAATTATATTAAAACATTAATTCGGAAGAGGTTTTTAGCACGCTTTGTGGTTATACTACAGGAGAGTGAACACAATTCATAAATATACAAAGTGTTACAAATACATTTAAGACTAAGCATATAAAATTAATTCAGTATTTAAAATATTGCAATATTTTTCATTTGCTTTTGTTGGCCTTTCGGTTGTGGAATTTTTTAAATTGTGAATATATGCTAGCTTATGCTGACAGTGTGCCCACTAGCGGCAGCAAAGCGTCTGCTTATTAAAGATTCTAAGCTGGCTTACGTCTATAAATGTGTCATAACTTCGACTTTCGGTGGACCTTAAATAGTTTCGCTTAGTTCCTTAGTACTCCAGATCAATCTACAGTGGTTTGGAAAACAGTTTTAAAGCTGGGAGTGTTTTTACAAACCAGTTGATTCAAAGCTTATAAATATTTCGAAGCTCATAAGAAAACGGCACTCATATTATAGCACTAAAGGTCCTTAAAGTGAGATATTTGTTCATTCGTCTACAAATATAAATTTAAATTATTGTATATTATACGATACTTGCAAGTCTTTCTTCTGAATCAAGCAAGAAGACAAAGCACAACAATTGCAACTTAAGAATATGTATTGTTTAAATCTCAAATCTATGCAATAAGTCTATAAATAGCTTTTGTTTGGAGTATTGACGTCAAAGAGTTGTTGCAGTGCAATTATATGTATGTACACATACATACATATATACATTTCTTCCATTTTAATTAGAACGTGTAGAGAGAAATAATTTGAAAGTCCACTGCAATTCACCATATGCTAATGGAATGCGATATTGAGGCCAGCTATTAATCATTTGAAATTTTATTTTCGAAAATACTATAGTAAAAGTTCATTAAACTGAAACTATCAACAGTTTTTATTTGTATATAAGGTGGTGGCAACTATGTATCGATCTTAAAGCATTTACTTAAATGAAAAGTGACACAGTGAATTCTCGCGACAATATTTAAGAAACTTTCATCTGCATTTTGGTTTAAATCTTCCCGCGGTTTTAGTAGTATTATCAGAGAATGGGCGATATACGTTGGAATGATATACGTTCTCTGGTATTATTATACTATGGGCGCCAAAAAGTAGGCAACAGTTTTGTTGGGAGAAAATAGTTTGTATAGTTACAAACGGGCTTCTTTAACCGACTTAGAATCCTAATAATAAAAAAAATCTTTGTATTAAAACTTAGAAACGTGCCTGATAGAAGCAACGTATTCTCGATGAGATATTTTACGACTATTTTTTAATACTCGCTCGTTCATTTTATTTGTTATATCTATGTTGTTTTCTATATCATACTTTTGGAAGTCATACTGGAGATTTATCGCAATATTTATAATTGACTTAATTAATGTAGTCCAAGCGGCTGAATAAACAAACATTTTAACAGTTTTAGTCTCCTCGCTGGTTAAAATATAGATGCGCCGATAGATAAAAATGTTGTAGGCAATAATCCTCACAGTGAAGCTGTTTTCAAATCACCTTATGATAGTGCTCTGCAAGCAAACAATTAACCGCCTACTAATAGTTAAGGAAAACATTACATACTAAACAACATGACACGCACTCGTTAGCGTTTTAGACTATCTTTCTATTTTGGTATCTAAAACGACGTCTTAAAATTACGTCGCAGAATATACAGACTAATATTTGTCATAGCACGCTTTGATATATTGCACTCACATGTTCGCTATGCTACGAGCAAAGATTTTTTTGAAATAAAGTTGTTGCTGAAATGCAATAAATTTTAAAGACAACAGCAGTACAGGCTGTTCTAAGAAGAAAAAAGTTTTATTTCGAGATAAGAAATTTACCTGAAATATATATATATTTACATACATATATTGTTGTTGTCGTGACAACGGATATATGCATATAACTATTTACAGTTATTTGTTTTCAACTGTTTTGAGCTATAAGCCCTGCCAGCTACCACTTCTTTTGAATTAACTGTAAAATATAAATTATAAGAGTATTATTCATTATCATGTCGAATACTGAATATGGGACACAAACACGGTAATTTACGTTCACAATTTAGAGAGAAATGTCCTTTAGCTGTAAAGACTTCGAAAAGCCATACCATGACTTTTGTTAGAGGAAGAAGGTCAAATATTCAGACTAAGACAAAATCTTGACATCATGAGGATTATTTAGTCTCATTTTCTTGGTTTTCGACTGGAAAGAAACCGGAAAACCACTTACTATACGTTACTATAAGATATTATTCAATTGCCCAATTGGCGTGAGTCCTTGATAAGGTGACAACGCTTCGGTATACCTTTTGTTTGGAAGTGAAAATCAATGCATCAGAGCTATATATAACGAAATAACGAATAATCGAAACAAGCTTCTTTTTGGTTTTCTACAAATATTATTGTAAAATGTACTCAGTGGTTGAAAGTGTTTATCTAGTTAAAGTGTGCTTAGGCAGGCACGCTGATATTAGCTTAAGCTAAACATAGCGTTAGTCTAAATGTATATCTACACATATATAGTTTATACATTAATGCATAACATATACTATATATGTATGCCATATATTTTCGGGCCAGTAAACTGCTCACATTAAATGTCACATGTGTGTACTCGTGTAATTGACTTATCTTGACAGCTCATTTGACTGCTTCAAATCTACAGTGCTCCCGCGCATATTTGTAAGAAAACTAAATTAGCTTTGCTTTGTAAATATTGTACAAATTTGCAACTATGCAATTTAAGGTACATTACCTACATTGAAAATTTTTCTTTTTGCTAATTATTTTCTGTTTGCGTTCAGTGCAACATGCAGTGTCGTGCTTTTGACATATTTGCCGTCAGATCAGTTCTTGCGACGACTATCAGTGCAGCCTTCACTAGTTACTGTCAACGCTATTAGGTATATTTTCCGATAGATAAAAAGCCATATAAACTTTAAAATGCTTTTCACTATTTTCAACGTTCGTCAACCTTTGGGTGCGTTGACTGACGCGGAAAGTCGAAGTGTTGCGAGTATTTACGGATTTGTTTGTGCAAAAGAAATGCGTGAGAATAACGAAACGGGTTGGCTAAAAAGTAATTAAAGCTTGTTTATTTTAAGGCGGCATCGTGTGGAAAATTTTATGATTTTTCAAGTGAGTAAAATTGATGTGTTTTAAAAATTATAAACAACATAACAAAAAAGTTTTAATATATAAAAGTAAAATCAATTAAGCTGCGGTGTTTAGCAATATTGTGTTAATTTATTTTTTTTATTATAAATTTGTTAAAATGTTGGAAGCAGAAATGTGCTATTTATGCTATATTATTATATCTTACACTGAAAAGCTTATAACAAATATTTATATTCACAATTATTATTTTTTAAATACATACATTTTTAATTTTTCCAAAATTTATTTTGTAATTACTTTTTAATTAAAATTTTTTTTTTTAATTTAAAAATTTTTTTATATGTAATATGCTTTTCTCCTGCCCTAAACATAATTATAATCGCTTTAACCGCAACTTCCAAGTCGACTTATATATTACTCATACGCTATGTCACCCAGAAATGTGATGGCGAGATTACTTAAAAATTTCGACATTATGAAATGTTAAAACGTATACCTCGCAGCTTAAAATGTGCTAAAACTACCATGTGTTCATTTCGAAAGTTTGACATAATTTTTTTTTCATTTTAATACTGCTGCGAAAAATGAAATTTATACTGTATTCATTTTTTAAATTATATAAGTTTATAAACTTTTAAAGCGAGTGCTTCCCAGTAAGCTAGCCTAAGTAATCAATTCAAAATAAATGCATTATTTTGTGTTTGTGTCAACCAAAACAAATTGAGTTTTATTTGACGCTTTCTCATATTTATGGTAAATAAACCATTTAAGCGGTCGTTGACTACTTGTTGCAAGAAAAGTTGTATTTGGGTATGGCATTCAAATAATATAACTTTGTGTGAGAACATATTTATTTGCATAACTTTTGAGCAGTTCGCTGACATTTTCTTTTTCATTTTTTAGCGCGCAAGTGTGGGTTCTTTGTACTTATAGATAATTGCAAATTCGTATACAAACTCTATAGAGTTTATACTGCTGTATAGATACATATCTATGTAAAGTTCATGGGCTAGTTTCACACTTTTAATATGGAAAATTAATCTCTGCTAATTTATTTTTATCAAATTGTGCAGTTCATAACTGTTTTGGTATGTTGTTGTTTTCATGTTTATGATTTCCCAGCTACCCCAATACTCAATAAATTAGTAAACACTCATAAATTCAATCTTCCAAGTATGTATTATAACCATTTAATTAACCATTTGTTAAGCGTTGTTAAATTGAAAAATAATTAATTGCATCTTTACGCTAATACAACAAATATTTTTTCATAGTAGTTAGACAAATATACATACAAAATATGTCAACAGTGAGTTTTTTCTTCCAAATCTGCTTTTTAGAAGCGACCACAGTTTTGAGTTTAAATTGTGTGACTTCATTGTTAAAGCGAAATTAAGTATCAAAATATATTACTAAAAGCTTTGAAGCATTTTTTTTAACAACTAGTGCACTCGGCAAAAAAATCATTTATGTTTTAATTTTTTTATGAGTTAGGTAAAGTAATAAATACTAACTTATTCTTTCATAGCAACTTATAGCAACCACCTGTTAGGCATTTTAATGGCATTTTAAATGCGTTTTGAATTTATCACTATAATTAAAACACAACTTTATTGTCTGCTAGGAAATGAAAAGATTTTTAAAACACACCATTTTGTTGATCATACGCCGCGTGGTACCTTTGATTATTTATTTATCCATTGTGTTAAAAATAAAATATGCTGTTTATCACAGTGACGAACAGTGGACTTCAAAAATGCACACTCGATTGGAGGTTACTTTTAAACGGGGAATATAAATGTATTATACTACTTATTATATTGCTATTAAAAAAGTTTCAAGTAATGCATTAAAAATAATTTAATTAACATTTAAATTAATTACAATATATCCTGAACAGGGTCGATTTAGCCATGTCTCTCTCTATACTCGTATATGCGAATTAGTCGCTTATTTTTTGATAGATATCGATCTGAAATTATGCACACGTTATTTTCACCCCAAGAAGCTGCTCATTTGTCGAAGCTGCTGATACCGAACCACTACAACCTTACAAACTAACCGATCAAAATCAAGTCCTGGTATGGAGAAATTTTTTATTTGACAAGATATCTTCACAAAATTAATCATGGATTGTTGCTCAATACAATACTACAATATTTAAAAGAATTGTTCAGATCGAATAACTATAGCATATAGCAGCAAAGCAATTTGCCTAATCAAAATCATGCTAAAGATCATCATAAAGGATATATTTTCCTTATTATTTTTTCAGAAAAATCTTTATTAAAAATAATGTTCAAATTTCTAATCCCAAATAACAAAATAAATTCTCAGTTCTAAATACCGGATAGAAAATTAATATCTAAATATTTGAAAAACTCCGACTGTAAATTAAAAAAAAGTTATCTTTAAAACACAATAATTTATCATTATCATCTTCTGCCTCTTTCATAGTTCGACAATATATAATATAATTCGCAAAATATAATAAATTGAATTACCAGCATTTTGAACAAGGAATACTGAAAAAAATCGCTTAAATTTATTTTGTTAATATGTATTAAATCTTTTTATCTTTGTAAAACTAAATCTTATGTTTGATAAAATTTCATTATAGCTCAGCACCTGCCTTTGGTTTTATTTATATTTACATTTAATTATTTTTAAGCTTCTTCCGTTAGAAATATGTAAATATTTGCTATTTATCTCGTTTCACTCCAGCTTGTTGGTTTGAACATTTTATTATTTTAAATTTCTTATTTTAATTTTTAAGCTAAAAATATTTTGTCAAGTTTTTATACCGACTTTCAGTTTAAAAAATTAAACTCTGAACCGATTTTTAATTTTCTCTGGCTACTATTAAAACCTTTTGTATTATCTTTGTGATTGCATAGCATTGACATGAAGCAGACAATATATAACCTTCGGTTTCGCGATAAAAACCCTTCGCCAAATCTTTCTGTGCCTCTACACATCCTTCAATAGATCGATAAATTGAAGTTATTAATTTATAAGAATTACATTTCTCTGGCATAATGTTGAAATGTTCTACGATATTGTTTTCCATTTTATAAAGGTTTATACATCTACTTGCCACACTGTGCTGCAGGGCAAGCGAACAACTCTATTCACTCGTGCATAATTGCTAACAAAAGCCGCGTGATAACAAACGCGTTGGCTGCTCAAGCAACGTGACTGCGCTATTCAACTAAATCTAATAGATGTGGAGCTACTTTTGATGTCATAAGTATTAAATTAAATTTATTTCGTATTTTTCGGTGTGATGCTTTTGAATAATATCGTATAAAGCATTTGATATTGTACTAAAGGGATATATTTGCCCTGCCTTGAAGAGAATATAAATGAAACTGGGAAAAAATAGCAGGAAAAAGAAATGATAATACTAAATGACTGACACAATTTCATTACTCTGAATCCTTGTTGAATAATAATACTGCATTATATTTAGCAACACCAGTCGAGATCTCCCATGGCACACGCGCACACACATTGTAAGCATTTGTTTATAATTGCACATTTGAAATAAATACCGAGAAAATTGCATTTTCGTGACGAATAAAGAGTTTTTGAAAACTGCAGACAGTCAAAAAAAAAGTGAAATAATACGCCGCTTTGACGTCAATCGAATTTTCCATAGCGAATTTGAAATTAATGTATAAATTGATGAAATTGCAATTTCTCAGCGAATAAAAAGCAATTAAATACAAACTGTTGGAGATATGAAATTAAAACAGTTATAATTGAATACAATTGCTAAAATTAACGGTGCTTAATGAAAATTAACGGTGAAATTAAAACAGTTATAATTGAATACAATTGCTAAAATTAACGGTGCTTACTGTAATTTACTAAATAATATAAATGGTATTTTTGAAAAAAGCAGGTTTCTGTCTATGTTTTTTATTTTTGGTACATGCCTTTGCTAAATATCACTAAAAATGAAAGCAATTACAGTTACAACTGTCTATGATTGACAATCGCTGAAATTACTTGCTGCGTCTGTTTTAAACGTAGTTTTTGTACATTTTCTATTTTTGTTTTATTTATTTATTTTTAAATTATTGATGTGCTTTTCACAATTTTTAAGATTTTTTTAGGACAATTATAATACTTAATACCATAACATAATTTTATTTTTGCTCTTCGTTTTATTTTCGCTGCAGAGTTCGGCTCAGCTAATAAGCATTTACTAAATACGTAACATATTTGTTTTACTAGAAAAAAATCTCCGAATCGTCTTTGTAAATGCAAAGGAAAAGTTGAGTTGCATTAAACTTGTTAAAGTGAAACTCAATACACTAAAAACGTGATAATTTAGTGGCTAGGGCGAAGTACAAATAATATTTAATAGTCGTAGAAAATGAACGCAATATTTATTAAGAGAAGTGTGTTTGTTTACGGCAAATACTTGAGCAAGCTTCTTTTAAAACTTGTAGGTACTGTTGCTTATAGATACTGATACAAACTTACTACATATTTGCGTTACTGAAGGTTCTTAATAAAGTTATATAACTGGTTATAAATAATGCAAATATTTTGATATTACTCTCTAATATTTCAGAAAAATTCATAAACATTAAATTCAGTTTTAAATTCTCTACTAATTTTCAACTGTTTAAATATGCGTTAAGCTCGTGTTGTATATCACCAAATCCGACCTTTTAAATTTTTTTTAAATGCTATTCTAGAGTATTGGTACTTATTAGCTTGTGATATAGCCTACTTCTGTCTTCCAGCTGACTGATTGATAATTTTGATACATATATCCTAGTTGGTTGTTCGTTTCGCCACTCCCAAGAAAAAGAGTCATCGCATCCTTATTAACTTTTACTGTTGAAAATCCATAAAATTAAGCATAGTTTAAAAGTTTGTTGCTTAAGTTTTTTGTTTTAATACTCGCGTCGACTCTCATAATAAGTCGGCAAAATAATACTCGTAAAGCAACAACACAAACTGGGTAATTTTAGTATTCGGCGAACACGATTTTACATGTAGTGACTGGAGCAAAAAATTGTCAAAACATCAAGAGAATAAAAAAACAAATATGTTTGTTAGCCAAAATGTTATCTGTGCTGTTAGGTACTCGCACACCTTTTTGATAATTATTTCTGCGTTGTGCACTCGTTTCATAGTCGCTTATATATAAGCGAGTTGCCTCTGCAATTAATGTTAATTGTATAATTAAAAGGGCATTTTTCGGAAATCAAAATGCATCCTGGAGATGCGAGGCATCGATCCCCGTACCTCTTACATGCTAAGCGAGCGCGCTACCTTCTGAGCTACATCCCCGTAATGATAATTACATTGAACTATTTATTTCAATATACTTATATTGATTCAAAATAAGCATAACGGCGATATAACTGTTTCCAAAAAACAAAAGGCACTTCAAAAAGCATATGCAACACAATTGGCAACAAATATTATTCACAGTAGTGTCCGTTAATACGTTAACCAACAAGATTAAGTTTGAAAATGGAAAAAATGAAAATGTAAGTCAAATTATATAATCAGTGAGTGTGAATATAAAATATTTGCTATATTTTTTTTTATAGATTTGAAAATTTAGAGACATTTTTCATATTTAAAACCCTTCCTATTACTAAAATTTAGAAAAGCCGCTTTTTGTTCATCGACTTGTTAGCTGGTTTCACTGTACTTGTAAGCAATATGCAAGTAATGTCCGAATGTATAGTTCGAAACAAACGCCAGACCATGAATTCAGTAGCCAAAATAAAATGCTATATTTTAAAGCAAATTCCATATCATCAAAAGTTACCAACACAATCAATAAAATAATGTTGCAGATCATATAAATACATATACTCACCTATATATATATATCTGCAGGCACCTACTTTGATAGACACAATCTATTCAGTAATTATACCCTGAACAAGTTATATTAAGTTTGTCACCAAATTTGTAACACTCGGAAGGAAAATAATCGACAAGCTGAGTTGATTTAGCCATATCCGTCTGTTTGTCTGCCTGTCTGTATATAAGCTAATTAGTCCCTTAGTTTTTGAGATATCAATCTGATATTTTGCACACGTTCTTTTCTCCGCAAGAAGCTGCTAATTTGTTGGAACTGCTGATATCGGACCACTATAGCATATAGCTGTCAAGTTCTTGTATGTAAGCTTTTTTATTTGTGTATTATGGCTTCGGTGCAGCCGATGTTAACGTTTGTTTTTGTTTTTAAGCTCTAATTAATCGCCTTTGTTCACATGAATGGAGTAGATTAATATGCTTGTCAGTGCTTTGTATAACTTCTTGTATTGCTTTTCAATTTCCGTTACATGACCGTTGCTTTCGCTTCAAATTCGAAAACTGTGTGTGTACTCGCACAAGTGATAATATTTTGAGTTAAACAAAATATAACAGGGATGTAGCTCAGATGGTAAAGCGCTCGCTACGCATTTGGGAGGTACCGGGATCGATGCCCCGCATCTCCAACAAATTAATTTTCCAAAAAAATTGTATGTTAAATTTGATAGATATGTTTTGGATATAAGTTGATAGTTCTTCAGTGCAACTTAAATATTCTTCAGATAGAAGGAAAACTGTGAATATCTCGCATAATTTTAGTGATAGCTATTATATAGAGTTTGTATAGGACTAGTTAAAATAGAAGAATAGAAGAAAAAGGAAAAGGAAGTGAGGTTTATAAATGACTAAAAAATAAATAAAAAAAAACTTTCTGCTAGCAAAGCACATTCTTATTTATGGAATTGCGTATTAATTGTGGACTTGGAATAAAGATTTTACTTTTTTTATATCATATGTTGTAACCATGTTTCCAACGAGCATTTTAGATTTATTAGATAAAAATTACAGTTAACTCTTTTCAAATCACATTTTAAAATTATATTTTAATAATAAAAATCTATTACTAATGAAATATTATGACAGCCTCTCAACAATGGACCGACAGATTAATGAAAATTAATTTGTGATTTGTGAATTATAAATGAGAGCATCCACACCAGCAGACGTTGCCCTTAAAGAAAAATTTTACTGAACCAAGAACGCTCAGATTAAGCATCGACTCGAAGAGAAAAGACTCAATTCATTGTTTGTTCATATTATTACAGTTACTAGGGGTGTTATGGCGTCAAATGAGTGAAGTGGCAAATTGAGGTTTATTGAGCACTTTCTAGCATTGTCATGGCTAATATGGAATATTTATTAGATGTGTGAGTAACTGAGATAGCTAGATAAAAATCACAAAAATATTAAAAACAACAATATGAAAACAATAACAATGGATCAGCTGGTTTAAAGTGGCGTGGAATTGCCTATGTATTCAGGTTGGATTTTGTGTTTACATTCATTAGCCGGCGCGATCGCGCTCATTTTGAAGTACGTATGTATGTATGCAAGTGTTCATATACAAATAGTCATATATGTACATACGCGAGTGTAAACAAAACGTGCACAATAATTTTTTGCTGTACACAAACACATAACCAAATTACAGAATCGCAACGGTTTGTTTTTACTTCTTCTCATTATTCATTCATCTACTTCCTCTATACATACACACATATATACATGCATACATATGCAAACTACGTTGCTGAGGTGTTGTCGCAGTCACTGCCACCCTTACCATTAACAACAACAAGAATTGTGTGTACCGGTTTTTGCTGTTGTTGCCGTTGTAGGTACTCGTAGCGACCACAGCTATTGCCACCACTGGCTGGTGCTGCTGCCGTTGGCTGCTAGTACTTCAGCTAGCCGCGTGGTTGGCTCTGTTGAGCGTTTGTGCGGCTGATTGACTAAATGACAGAATGTTTGGAAAATAAAATAAACGCGACGCGCTCGAATGTCAAGTTAATAAGTGATTGTTGCTCGTTACGGTCACATCGGGCAGTATTACGGTGCTATGGTCTAACGAAGAATAACGTAAAGTAGCGACGCGCATGCGATTTGGAAACGGTTGTAACGTGGCAGACCAACGGAACGGCCGTTAGTCATTTGAGTGTGGCGTTATTCTGACGGTTAGGGATTTGATTGGTCACAATTTTGGCAATGCAAATAAGTCATTAGTGTTGTAGCGGGGGTGATTTATAAAAAAAAATCAAACAGAGAAAAAATGATAAAAGTTTTGTGTAAAAGTAAAAAAAAAACATTTATGCAGCAAAAATTCAGTACATTGTGAAATTTTTGTTGAAATTAAAGAAAACAAAAAAAAAAAAAACAGAAATGTATGCTGTTAAAATAAAGATTTTTAGTAATTATGAAATGAAAAAATGGACAGTAACCAAATATGCATTGAAAAATTTTCTTGCAAGGTTACATACAGTATTTTACCATGCATATTAGATGCAAATGTAGGTGTATGTACTGTGTCATTTTTGAACATTTAGTTCTTTCCGCATTTTATAGCTGCTGTCATATTCGAGCGTATACTAAATTTGGCATAAATGCTAGAAAAATAAACGGTTATTTTGTTTTAGTATTTACATGCGCAGTAAAATTGAACGGAATCGGTGGTAGTAAACATTGAATATTATAAAGTCAATGAAGGCAATTTAAAAATTCTAAAGATGTGAAATACTATGAATATAAAATTTATGAGTGCGATCTTATTTTTAGAAACTAAAAGTAATGGTTTTAGAAAATAAGCAACAAGGGAATAGAAAAGATGTAAAACTTTTGACGTAACATTTTCTAGTAGCACAAAGAAATTTGAATAATATCAACTATAAACTTGAATTGTTGGAAAAAATAATATATTTTACGCAAATTTACGAGTACTTGCCATAATTAAAAAATATTAAAAACTAGTTTGAAAAACTATTCTGATGGCAACGGTGTGTGTGTATGGAAAGTAAACGTCGTTGGCAAAAAAATAAAAAATTAACAAAAAAAAATAAGAAAAAATAAAAAAATAAAAATACAAAAAGTTAAAATTTTGCAAGAAAAATTAGAAAATAACACTTTTGTATTTTATTACATTTTGTGAACAATTTATTTAAACTTTCTTCAACATCTTTTCCTTCATAAAGATTTTATAGATTCGTTAATGTACGAAAAATCCTTATAGAATATAAATGTTATTAACTTGTTTAGCCTTGAAAATCTGCAAAATTAAAATAAAGTTCTAATGAATGCGAAGCGCGCCAGCGAAATGGGCAATTTATTGCAGTGTTTATCTATGGAAAATAAACAACTTGGCAGCCCGTTTAACAACCACAAAGACAACAAAAATATAGCTATAATATTTAATAGCACGAATAATGACGAAAGTAAATAATAATAGCTGATATACTTACATATAACATATATATGTGAGTATATGTGCACATGTAATGAAAGTCATCAAAAATGTACAAAATAAAATTTGATAATAGTTTGTGAGAAAATGTGAGTAAATTTAAACCTATATATGAATATATACCTGTATATATACAAGTATGTATATATATAATATTTAACCGAGTATAATATAAAAGGTTTGTGTTTCTATATACCAATTCGCTTCCTGCGACATATAATATTATCTTTCACCTAACAAGTGAAAGCAAATGCAGCTCTCTTATCGTCTCGTCTATATTCCCTCATAATATCTAGCTTTATGCTGGAAACAGTCACCGACATTCCGCCCATCCGTACTTACCGCCCGTATCAAACCAAATTTGCCAAAAGTTTTGCCCATAGTGGCAACGTAGAAATCAGTTGTTCTCTTTTCTTTTCATTTGATCAATGTTGCCATTTTAGTTATAATTTTTCATAATGTAAAAGCTCCAAACTAAAATCCAACTATTAAAAATAGTCTACCTATTTATAAATTAATTTATTCGACTGTTATTATGAGTTATTTTGAAAATATTTCAAATATATTCAAGTTAATCTTTTTAATTACTACAAAATATCGCGACTGGCAACCCTGCATTGCAAGAGAACAATCAACTCCTTTCTACGGGAAAAATCCAATTTTGGCGGATATCCTACCGTACGGTCTGTAGAAGAGGACGGTAGAAGCGGTGGTGAGTGTTCATTTACATTGCGCTTTCATAAGATAGGTCGTATTAGCTGATTCGGTTTACGGAGAAGCTGCGGTAGGGCTACTACACTAAACAAAATTCAGCTTACCTAAACCGCATATTTTCCTGTTTATAGAATTACAGCACTGTTTTGAATACAAATTATTCTTCAATAATAAAGTATTTGATTTTAGACTTAATAAAGTTAACAAAAAACTTTAAGGAAATATCAAATTAGAATCAGGGTCTCTTAAATACTCCAATGCAAATTATTGGAGTTGTTCTTAAATACAATGTCTTAAACTCGAGTTACAATATTGACATTCTAATACCTGTTAAGTTACATTTATAGACCTTTATAAATGAACATGTATTTTTTTTACTTATGCTATTGTATATAAACGGAATTCAAAAATTTGTTTTTTTTTCATTACAGTTCTCCAAAAACCAATGTCGTCAAGCCATATCTCAAGCAGCATAGTCCAACTATGTGTAAAAGCCAAAGAGTTAATTACAATTGTTAAGCAAAAAAGTGTACACGTATAACCTCAATTAGTTATAAGTTTAAATAAAGTTAGTTTCAAAACATATTTCAAGTAGATACCTTTAAAGAAGTGTTATCAAATAAACGCAGAAAACCAAAAACATAAAAAATGATTGGTGACTCCGCGGATAATATTGGCGAACATGCCTGGACGAAATTACTCGACGATAAGGATAGCACAAGTAAAAATGCTGTGATTGTGAAGTCCACACGCATATCGGAGGATGATTTTGGAAAATGCACCACAAGCGAAGCCAATCCGTTGCCACTCGAACGCTTGAAGGGCAATTGCAGCAATCTGAGCAGTGGCGAGGGTGCTGCCGGCATTACTAGTACCGATGGCATCGTTGCCGAAACGAAATCGCAATTAACCCGTAAAGGCTCCCTACTCGGTTCATTCCATAAACATTTGAGACGGTCCCTGAAGGCAGTTAGCGAATCGCCTGGCCCGATTACGCGGTAAGTGTGAGTTATAACAACTAGTTTACGTAAAATAAGGTTGTTCAAAGAATTTGTTTGGGGAATATTCTTTCCCAATTCAAATTGGATTGCGGTATTTTGAATACTAGGTACATTCCATAAATTGTTTCTGATTAAAACTAACGGCTATATCTATAATATCTTCCACAAGTAAATGTTTTTACGGCTTAATTATCTATTCATAGCCACAGGCTAATATACATTCACGTTTATTTTCCTCCAATTCACGTAACACTATTTTAATAGCGCTGACGTTGTTTGTAATACTAACATAGAATTGCTGTTATTCTTGGAAAAAATTTTATTGGTGTAGCGTAAAGTCTCATGCAACTCATGTACGAAGAATTAGAAGTAGAGAAACAGCGTTATGATTTAAAAAGAAAGTAGTGAGTATTTCTGAGTTTATAACTTATATAAAAAATTAAAAGAATTTATTATTTTATATTTCTACATAATTTCCCAACAAATTACAAGGGGTTATATATTAGTGAGTTTTACACGTATCATTATCTGCTAAGTATTCCACCTGGTTACAAAATATGATATGAACTAAAAATAAAAAATAAAGTGTGAAACACGTAAGTAGTGTTCCATTCATCAAATCTAGGAACGTGGCAAATCGAATAAATACGTGTAACTGTCATAAATCAAAGGCATTGGCGCAATTAAATGAACCCAATTGAGATCTATGTAATATATATAAGAATCATTTGCTCATTCCAGATTTTCTTTCACATATACGAAATTATTTATATTCTATAATTTTCGCATAAATTTGGCTCAAAAGGTTCCTTAATCAAATTTGCATTTCCAAAGACTTTGAAGGTGGAGTTGTGCCTCCAGTGATGAATCAAACAACCCTCAGATTCCAGACAAAATCTCTACTTGGAACTTTTCATTTAATAGTCTTCAAAAAAAGGAAATACACGTAAGACTTCTTTAAGTTGTAAGGAATCTAACATTTCAGTCAACATCAAAGAAAAGTGTCGAACCGCCTAATCAGATGAAAAACACACTTATATATTTACAAAATAAGCCTGTTATAAATTTGTTATAAAAAGCAGACTACCACCCCTAACCTCAATCGTATTATTAAAATGTACCTTCTTAGATTTGCTTAGCGGCCAATTAATTGAAGTATTTACGTGTATATAGGTAAATGAATTGCTCTAGGTTTGTCTACCAGTGCGAAGCCGAATTTCCGCACCAACTTATAGAAATAATATAGGCAAAATACAAAACATTCCGATATAAATAATTGAATTAAAGAACATTTAAATTAATTTATTACCCACAGCGAGCTGAGATGATTTGAATGCGAGGCCTTTTGAGTGTGTGATTTATATAGTACAATACAAACATACATACATACATGTATAAATACTTGTACTAAGTACTAGAGAATTAAGATGTTATTACTGCTATTTGTTCGTCAAGTTGTTCACAAAAGCTCAACAATAACGATTGTTGTTGTATAGTCATTTAAAGCGATACTGTCGCTAACACACGCCACAGCCATAACAGCAACAGAATAACAAACAACAAAACAAAACTAAATAAAATGGAGGCAAGCTGACACAAAAGTGGCAATAATAACAATAATACTCATAACAATCACAAGCAATTAGAGCGCAGATTAAAATCCACAAGCTTGCGTGGGCAGTAAGTGAGAGGGGGCGTAGTGAGAAAATGCGGCGGTGAGATGGGCAGTTTAAAGCGAATTAAGCTTTTTAAAGCCATGCTTCTGATTTCAACACATACAATTTTTTTTTTGAAATGTAATAAACTATTTCTTTAACTACATATATGCATATATACACATAATTCACACCGCGTCGGTAGATTGTGAATGAATGAGCTCACAATTAATAATGCGCGTGGAAAAAAGTATATTTCTCGCTTGCTGGATTTTGTAAATTTTTCGTTGTGCTGTTATCATTTATAAAGCTTACTTTAGTAATTGAAGTTTACAACAGCGGAAGTCGTAAGTGTTGTACTTAAAGAGCGGCCGGCTTTTATGATTTTCAGCAAAGTAACATTAATTGTGGTTGTCGTGTATGTATTTATAAAAGTATGCAATAAGCTGAAGTGCACATTTAGATAGGCGTCTTAAGAGAACGGACTATGAAAATTTTGACAATATGAGAATTTCTCTCACTTTTAAAATATTGCTGTTTTATACGAAGGTGGCAGCTTAGTGGCTCTTACTGAATTGAAGATTGTTTAACCGTGTTGTTGTTTACTCAATTTAAAATTTTACCCACAGGAAGTTGTAAAAGTGTTTTTTAAAATGAACTACGATTTTTAAAATTTTTTTTTTATATTCTTGCAACATCTTGCTACTGAGTATAATTGTTTTGATAGCCTAACGGTTGCTTGTGTCACCTAACAGTAGACGAGATGGATATGGAGTTATATATATTGTATCTATATATATTATATAAATGATCAGGATGGCGAGACCTTCCGTCAGTGCAAGCGATAATGTACGAAATCGGACCATTTCCACGTCCACAAAATGCCATTACTCGAATTTGGATTATAACCCCGCTCACTCCCCAAATAACGGATGAAATAACTACTATCTCGATACCTACTCGACCGATTTCAACCAAATTCGGTAGGTAATATTTAGCGGACATTCCTACATTACGTTGCAAAATCAGACAAGAACCACGCCTACTTTCCATTTAACATCAATTTAAATTTCATCTGATTCTTTCACTTTCCAGTGTAGTAATCAAAAACCAATCCATGTATCCGGATAAAACTTTGAATGAATAATGCCTTTGATGTGTGCCACCTTATGACCAAAAATTGTTCAAGCCGTATCAAAACTATTCAAGTCCCCAGATAGCTAATATATGTACCCCAGTTCCTATTTCGAACTTTTTATCGAATCTGTGAGATATATTATAGAAAATCGAAGATAATCCTTTTCTGAGAATATTATGTCAAATATGTGTTGAATCGGATCAATAATTCCGTTAGCCCCCATCCTTATAAAAAGAGTTTTTTAATTTCCGGCTGACTTTACTTTTAAAACTAATTTATTAATAAGATAACTTGATAAGATACATATTTGATTGTAATCCATTCACGATTTCGTCGAAGAATCAATGTTGAATTCTTTCACAATATTTTTAAAGTAAAGCTTTGCTAACACCTGAAGTTATTGCCCCGGCCTTGATCCTGGCAAGTTGCAAGCGTATGAAATGTTCGGTTACACCCGAACTTAACCGTTCCTTACTTGCTTTTGTTTACATTACTAAGGACCAGTAGGTGTGACAGTCGGCCAGTAAAACCTACGATTTTTTATGGAATTGTGGCCAGTGATACGATGTTAGTTTAATTTATCAAATATACCGATTACTAATTTATATGATTTATCAAATATACCGTTACCTTAACTATTTGTGTTTTGTAACAACTCTATATGTTAGAAGTGGGCGTTGTTGTCGAAAATCGTCAGCGAAATGGGCTAGGATAGTTAAATCAGTTTGCGTGGTATGTATTTTAAACCCACCGGTATGTGGAACCACGGATACTCTTTAAAAGTTCTTTAGATGAAGCTCCAAATTTAACGATCACAGTTCCACTTACTTGTTACATACTTGTTTTTATTCAACTAATCGCTGAAATATTTATTTAAATAAAATAATTTGCATAAAATATACCAGTTATATTAAAACTCTTGTACAAACAGACAACTCATTTTGCCTCGTCATAGGTACATCTGTTTCTCCTAATCCAATACCTGTTACAACGCTATAATGTTTCAAAGCATTCAAGCCATACATACACACTTAAAGCATACCGTTGTGGGATTTGTCATTTACTAGAAAATTTTTTTAATATGTAGATATATGGTAAATCATATGTCATGATAAATTGACACAACATAAGTGGGCAAGAACATATGTGAGTACATATTTATTTATGTTTCCATATGCTTATATACATATAGTATATAGATAGGCAGTGAGTAAATAAGTGACTAAATATTGTCTAGTTTGAAATAAAAGACAAAACGTGTGAGATGAATGAAAATTAGTGTGTTGATATGCCGATAATTTACGAATACATATCTACAACTACAATTTATTATAAAAATAGTGCTTTGGCTATAAGTCAATGTTGGAGAAAAAAAATCATGTTTCACTTAAAAATTACGACACGTTATGTAAAGTGAGTTAGTGATTAATAAGGGAACGTTGCTGTGTTAAGAAATCAAATTGTGACATCTGAAGGTTAGTTTGAGAAAAGCTGAATGCCTGAATGGGAAGCGTGAATCCCCTTATGGCGTCATAATGCAAAAGAACGCAGAATCGTTGATTATTTTTGATGATATAGAGAAATGTGTTGATAGCATAAAAAATACTTTCTTATTTTAAACTGCCCTAATGACCTTAATAGCTAGTTTGCGCTTATTATGCAACAGTGAAAGTCTATTTTAGTTATCAAAGTTATTTAACACTTATTTTCTTGAAGTAGTGAAATATTAGAAAATTTAAGCTCAGTTTGCTTTGGAATAATTTACAAATAATCAAATATACCTGGTCAATGGCAATGCTTAGATTTATTTGATTTATAGCACAGTGCAGAAGCCTTTGAAAATGGTAAAAAGTGAAAGAAACTCATAGTAGGTTGAAACTCATTGGAAACGAAAGATAAAATGACAAACAAAAAAAAAATATTTACGGGCGAGCTGTGGCCTGCAAGAGAAATCGTGGGTCGTGATTGAATTTTTGAGAATTAGAAATTGTTTATCTCGATTTCAGGCAAAACTGCGAATATAACTTTAGTATTAACACCGTTTTCACATAACCTCAAAATTTATGTGAACAATTTGAATAGCCAAGTGTTTCGTAATTTTTCTTTTATTTTGTACCAAAAAAATTTTCTTTCGCGAAATTTACTGCTTACCTTACACCTGACCTCATTCTCTGTATAGTTAGGTGGAATCGCTACTTCAACTAGAATCTAAGTAAAAAATACTTCTTTGTAGTTATATATGGTTCTTATGTGGCAGTTTTGAAGTGAATGAGTATTTGGCAATTGAAAAATCTGTTATACAAAGTTTCGTTTGAATTAATGTAAACCCTTATTTTATTGTAAATTGTGTTATCATAAACGTCATATGAATATATCATAACTCCACTTGATACAGACGGTGTTCAAAAGAGCCGTTTTGAACAGTAAATGTATATCTCAAAGTAAGCTATTTTAACTATCTTAGTCATTGTGCGTCATAATGTGGGAATGACGTGATGCCTGGAAGTAAACACGACTTAATAAGCTTAATAAATGGCGTAAGTGACGCTATGCATCATGCCTGTTAAATAGGTATGTATATTCATTTATGTATATAATTGTGTGTGCATCGTGTGTGCATGCAAGTGCACGTGAACTTATTTCCAATGTATGAATGAAACTTGTTGTGTTATTATTACAATTTTTTGTTAAAAGTAACGCAAAATTATGAGGAAACCCCAACCGGCTACTTATTGACTTATTTATTTCGTTTTAAAAATTTCTTGGAACTCATTTTAATAATGTCGATTTTTGTTTTGTTTTTGTAGTCGTCTTTTATTTTTATTATCTTTTGTTTGTTATTCTGGTATTTAAAAAAAAAATTATATTTTTTTTGTCGCAAAGAAGCATGTTCGCAGCAATTCGGTTAACACCTTTATTTAAACAATTAATATATATGTAGCGATATAAATAAATATGCGTTTATATACGAAAAGTGTATGAAAATTAATTTTGTGTATGCTAAAATTATTGTTAACTTACTTTTTAACATACGTATGTATATTCATGCAACAGCGCTACATAAAAATGTCATTTGTCATTTTCCTATTAAGACAAAGAAGTTAAGTTTTTTTTTGTTTTAATTTACATAAAAAATAAGAGTCATTTATATGCGTGACGCATTCAATGTGGCGTATGCAATTCGGTTTTGCATTAACCCTCGTTTTCATTGACCACACACCTCCGTTCCCTTTCGCCGGCACAGCAACTATTTTACTCTTTACTTGTGTTGGCTAGTTGGCAGTGTGCCAACATTGAATAATTGCATTGTGATTTGCCGCTGCAATTGTTTTTGTAACATGTTATTATTTATAGTTCTCTTACAATGCGTGCTAAAATATATGATACATACGCTTGCTATGAAGATTAATTAAATATACATTTTTTAATAACTAGATAAACAAGTTTTTATGTTTTTAATAGCGAGGAGGGAATTATATATTTTATTTTAAGATTCGGAATTTTCTTAACTGAAATATTTCTGAAAAAATATTTTGGTAGTAAATTAGTATTCCTATTGAAAGGTGTAAGAGGAATTGTGTTCTGATAACATTGCATATTCTAATGAAAGAGTTATAAAAATGTGAAATAATTTAAAAACGTTAAATTATTGTTATAAACAAAACATTTTTTATAGTGTGTTTTTAGAATATTATAGAATTTCTGTTATATTATATTTTAACATACATATGTGATTTTAAATAAATAATTAAACTAAATTATTTTTGAATAATGTTATGAAAATGCAAAGTATTTTAAAATCGTTTAAATACTTTTCATTTTAATACATTTTTGTTTTATAGTTTTTTATTAATACATTTTTTATAATATTAAAAAACATTTTTTAAAATAATTTTTTTATATTTTTTGTGTTATTAAATTTCCGTCCTAAGCTTTTTGGAAATATATATTTTTTTTCAACATACATTTTACAATAAAATATTTGTTAAATAAAAAGTTTGTTCAAAATTTTTGTGTTAAGTTTTTTTATAATTATTTTCTTAACAAATTGTTTATAATATATTAAAAAGAAATTTTAAAATAATTTTTCTTGAGGTTTTTTCAATTTTATTTATATCAGTCAATTATTTTAACCCACTGTACATTTTGTCATAGCTAATTTTCCACTGCTTTGTTCTAACAGATATTAGCAGCATTTCTTATTTCTGCAAATCACCCACAGCGAGTTGTAAATCACATTAATTGCTTTGACTTTTGATGGAGACTTTTTTCTTTATTCAACTTTCGCACCTCTTTGTTTGTCTCTTACTATGCTTGTGCTTTCCGTGTTTGTGCTGTTTGTTTTCTTCTATCATTTGAATTCTAAGAAATGTAAAATGCTGTTAATGCTTATTTAAGAAATGTATCTGTTAGGGTGTGTATTGCTGCAAATATATTTAGATATTTTTCTATGTTGCTAAGTGCATGGGCTGCCGTATAATTCTGAATTGACTAGTCTTGGGTGACCAGTTGAGTTCTTCAAATGTAAAGTGTACACATTTTTTTACAAAAACTTATTGAATATTAAGGAATTTCTAAACGTTTTACATGTGACTTCAGGTTTATGCTTATTTCAAGTGATTATAAATTTGTTTATTTTTTTAGTTTGAATTATTGATTACCATGCAAATGCAGTTCTAATATTGCATACATGTGTTGCTATCTATTTTTTTGTCAAATGGCTTAAGTTTTGTTTGCAAAGTCAATAAATCAATTGTAGCTTAATGATTAACATAATTTATTAATCATAATAGAGCTGCCATAAATTTCTTCGTACCTGTATTTACCAATCTTGTGACTCGCCTTGCTTACACACGAACTCTATTTCTGTTTTTTCCAGTTCATTGTCACTAATCGCATTTAAAAGCAATTCATTTATAAAACAGTGATTAACATTTAATTAGAATGGACATGCGAAATGTGAAAAGCGTAGGCAAACAGAAAAGCAACAACAACTCCAAGCGCCGATCAGCTGTCGCAAATCAAAGCACGAGTGCGGCTAATGTAAGGCGATTATTATTATTATATTTATGATATTTTTTTTTTAAATATCATTATTTACAATTCCCATTATACTGTTTTTATTAATAAATTGCGCACGTTGTGCTATTGATTTTTGTTTTTGTTCTGTTGTTGCCGCATTACGAGCATTTGCGTTAACTGTGTCAGCGATTTTCATTCGCGCTGCATGTTGTTATTGTTGTCGCTTGAATGTGCAGCAACGTGAAATCATTAAGAGCACATAAATGTCACAAGGCATTTACATCATTTTATTAAAATATTTCCGCCGTCTCTTTTATTTATTAAATATATTTGTACTCTTGCAACATGTTGCTACAGAGTATATGTTAATAGTTTTGTTCATCTAACGGTTGTTTGTGTCACCTATGACTAATCGAGATGAATATGGATTTATATAACATTACCATAACTAAGCTCTACAATAAGATACAAGTCACCTTATGACCAAAAATTGTTCAAGTCATATCAAAACTATTCAATTCCCCAGATACCGAATATGCGGACGTCAGTTCCTATTGCGAACTTTTTACCGAAAATATCGGTCAACCTGTCATATATATTATTGAAATACTAAAAGTATTTTCCCCGGCTTTGATCCTTGCAAATTGCGAGTGCTTAAAATGTTCGGTTACAGCTGAACTAGCCCTTCCTTACTTATTTATACAATACAATTTTTAATTTCGTCGTTAAGTGGCTGCGCAAGCGTAAGTGAAATACGTAGCAGTTGTAACATTTTGATCTCTTACACAACTCGCCGCCCACACACACACACACACACACGTATGTCGATAAAATTGAAAATTCCAAAAGTTAAGTCGTACTCATTAAGTGAAAAGATTTAATTAAGCAGGCTTGTTTGTACGTTCGGTACAACATGGCGTATACGCAACATTCGAAATGCGCTCACCGTGCTTATGTGCGTGTGTGTATGTGAAGGTAAAAAATGGAATTGGGTTATACTTGGCAGACGCTTGACTGCAGTGAATGCCCAGCAACGAAAAAATTAAAAATTTCAATGAAAAAGAATTTCGCTATAATTCTTGGCTTCTTCGGATCGGTTGTTGAAAATTCAATGTTGTACGAGTATATATGTTAATTGGAATCGAAAATATGCAAGCAAATTTGCACAATTTAATTTTTGATTATGACATTGGCTTAAATCGGAAAAATTCCTCTGTTTTACAAACAAATGAAAGAATAAACTGCTTAAGTAGCCATTTATATTTATATAGTATGAAATTAACAAAGAACTTTTAGAGCGAATAAATATTGTATAAGAATTGCAGTTAGTAAAAAAAGTTGCTCGTTTTCAATTAACATACAGCAAGTTAGCAACTTTAAGCAAGTTTATATTAAAAAGACTGTGTGAGAAGCTACAATGAAATAAATGATTAAATTATATATTGTAAAACTAAAAAATGTAGAAAAAAAATTTAGTTAAATCTTGAAGAAAATTATATAAATACAAAAATATAAAAGAAATAGTCTATAAAAAAAAATTTTTTTTTCATTCAAAACTAATAAAGCAAAAATTAAAATATCATGAAATTATTATAATGTTATATAATAAAATAAAATAAAATTTCTGAAATAATATATATGTTAAGAATTTTTATATAATTTAAACGAATTATAAATATAAAAAAATAAAATTATTATTCAAGTATGTATGAACATACGAGTATATTAGGTTGGGTTAAAATAAAACAAATATTTTTTTCGCTTTGTAGTTTTTTTTAGCTTATAATAACCAAACTTTAACTATTAATATTTTTTAAACGGTTAGATCTATGAAAAAATCGTAACCATTTTCTGGAGCATTAAATTTCTAAAAAAGCAAGTATTCTTTCAAGTAGCTGGAAGCGAGATATGAATTTTTCTATCTGATAATAAGCAAAAATTGAAAACCGTAAGCCCGAAAATCTTACCGTTACAATTAAAAGCTTTTACTTGGAGAGCCTTTCTTAGAGGTGTCTAAAAACCTATTTTTCAGAATGCTAAGCGAAAAAAATTCAATTTTGTTTTGACCCAGCCTAATATACAATATATACACATTTCTACTAAAATAAATTTCTATAAACAAAAACTGACCTATAATTACACCGAAGCTTTCTAAGCTGTTAAAACCTCTTTACCCAACCTTCTGTTATTCCAAGAAATCTAAACAGCAATTTTCTTATTTATATGATTAAGAAATTTTTTAGCATTTGTGTGCGTTTAATTTTCAGTCATAGCTAATTTAAATTTCTTTGTGTCATTTAAAAATTAGTGCAGCTTACTCACCTCGTGTGATAAGCTCTCCGCTGTTCACAAACTGTATGGTACAAACAAACTTTTTACTGTCAGTACAAAACGCTTTTGTGTGATTATGTTTTAATTGCTTTTGTTGTTGTTGCTGAATTTTTTAAAGCTGGTATCAGTTGCCTGGCTGCAAGCCCTGTAGGCACTTGAATGACCTGTTATTAAATGATGCCCCCACTATCTTGCTGCAATTTGTCAAATATAACATTCAAGACTGGTGAATCGAACAAGCAAGCAGTTGAAAGTAAAGAGAGTTTGTGCTGTGTGTGTGATTCTAGTGGTTTTACCAATTTTATGTAAGGTATCTATCTCTTTTTCTCAAATGTTTGGTTTATAATCTTTCGAGTAGCGATTTTAATACACAGTTGGTTTCTCAAATACTTTAACGAATTTTGTTTCATTCAACAAGATATTCTCGACACTTAAACTTAGAGGCTTACCGTATCGTTTGTGAATTGGAATTGGTTTTTGCGCCCTCTTTTGACATTCTATTTGCAGAGAATTTGGCACTTTTGGTTGAGTGTCGCGATTACGTGCTTCTCTTTTTATAGTTTAAGCAAAATGTTTTATACCGATGCACGGGAGAGTTTTGAGAGCCGCTGTTATCTCTCTAATATGTTTATTGTTTGGACAATTTTTATATTTTTGCGATGTGAACAGAGCTGGCGGAAAATTTTCTACTATCTCTCGACCTCACTTAATAATTTCTTTATTTGAAATTCTTTCTTTTCAATTAGAGCGATTGCAAAAATCCGCAAGCAAAATCTCAAGTTCGATCTAAGTAATATAGGTATATCAGCTTCAAATAAATTTCTACTTGGGCATAGCCGATGTGGTATGTGCTTTGTTTGTCGTATCTTGTTTCGTAAGCCCCTACTTAGACGCTTACGAGTATATCAAGTAGCGTTTTTTATACGATTTTTCGGGTTTTTTGATTTATTTTTATTCTTTGTGTTGTTGTTTCCCTGAGACTGACCGCTTCAGCTATGTGGTATGCGACCAGATACTACAAGTCTTACCTACCTACCAGAAGCAACTCCGCTTGACAGCCAAACAGCTGACGCCGAAGGAGAGTGAAGCGCGGCGCATTGACACTACAACGAAACAACACAAACAACAACAAGCCAATCAGCTAACTCACTAACCAAACAAGTAAGCAACCAGCAATACTTTGCGGTGAATGCGGCGGAGGACAGCACGAGGTTGCTGAGCTGGAAGAAGTGTAACAATAAAAGAAACCCAACCGGCGCTGTCAATTTTCAGTTTGGCACGAAACGTCGACTTACCGAGTTGTGTGCGAAGTATTGTGGCGTGTTTACCGCGCAAATTCGTGTCGCTTTGTAAACCAAAACAACGAAGCGTTTCTATAATCGTTAGAATTATTGAACTTTAAATTCTTTTCTTCTCTTTATTTTTTCGTGAGTACTGTTTAGTCACACGAAGTGAGGCGTTCAAAGTATTGAGTGACGCAGGCGCATTTTGATAGCGCAAATGCTTGGTAGGTGAAGACGGTATTTATGGAAAGTGAACATTGAGTTTTTTCTTGTGCAAATGAAGTGTGTCAGCTGTTGAATTTTTCAATAAATATTAATGAAGTTGCTTTAAAAGTGCGAATGCGGCGCTACACTGTGCGTAATTTTTGTTGTTTTTGTTTGCGCTTGCGCTCTAAAGTGGAGAGCACTGCTACAGGAGCATTTATAATTGTTATACTATAAACCTTAAAGGCTGTTTGTTGTTAGTTTTGGACTTCGAATAACCAACCGATGATCTACTAAAAAATCAGTATAAATAATTTTGAAAAGAAAATGTTATAATATCAAATTGTGATTAAAAGTTCAATGAAGGCGTTGTACATACATACGTATGCATGTTGGTTTCAAAAGTGTATTGACAATTTATTATGAAATTAAATTACTCTACCTTGAACAGGGTATATTAAGTTTGCCATGAAGTTTGTAACAGCCAAAAGAAAACGTCGGATACGCTATAAAATATATATATATATATATATACAATATATGAAGGATCAGCGTGACGAGCTGAGTCGATTTAGAAATGTACGTCTGTCTATGCTTTCGTCTGTTTGTATATAAGCGAACTAGTTCCTCAGTTTAAAAGATGTAGATCTAATATTTGGCACACTTCTTTTCTCTACAAAAAGCTGCTTAGTTGTTATCTGACCGATCAGAAACAAGTTCTGGTATGGAAAACTTTTTTATTTGACAAAAAATCTTAACGAAATTCGGTAAACATTATAATCCAAAACAGTCCTACAATCACCGAATATATTGTTTAGATCGGAAAACTATAACATATAGCTGCAATATAAACTGAACGATAAAGATCAACATAAAGATCTGTTTATACCATTTTATGCCATAGTAAATGCACATGTGAAGCATAGTTAACTTTTTTTCTTGTTTTTAATTTTATTGTAGAAAATGATTATTTAATTTTGATTCAAATTGCATGATATAAATTCGATTTTCGATTCGAGGTTTCCGTATTAATTTCGATATTCGAGTTAACCCTGAACTATTTGAAATATTAGCGATATACCCGAATAAACAAGAACACTAAATGAATATAAGTTAACTGTAATTCCATTTGTACAAACAAAGTAGCAATTTTCAAATGACAAAACAAGTAGCAGAAACAAAAAAGTACATACAGGAAAAATTTCTAGCCAAAAGCGCTTAATGAGCAAGCGAACGAAATTAGTTTTAGAGTAGTAATGAAAATTACTGCCAAATAGATAACATTAAAAACAAACTATTCCAACTAGCAATATCATTAGTACTATTTACAACAATACTTGTACTAACAATTTTCGCATTGTGCATCTCAAACAAAGCGTAACACCTGCCAACTTAGCTAACGGCAACAACCAAGCGGTGAAGGTGTCGCCATTGACACTGGCAACGACACTGTCGACAATAACAGCAACAAAAGGCAAGCAATTACAATAGCGACAACAACAACAATAACTATGTTGTGGATGAGAAATAAAAAAGTTGAGAAAATTTGTGTAACAATACAGACGCCGAAGCAATGATTGTACACTTCCGTTTGGAAATTAAGCGACTTACTGTATAGATTTTTGTAATAATTTCAAATTACAGTTTTTTCACAATGCCAGAAAATATAACGAGCGCACTGACAATCATATGCGCACGAGAAAAGTTGAAAAATAGTTTCGTAATAATTTTTGGAGTGTTTTAAAATTTACTGCTGGGTTAGCTGCGTCGCTGCAAAAACAACAACTAGATAATAAAACCGGAAGAGCAAACTCAAAAAGTTAAGCGGCTGACTTAAATTAATTCGAAAAATAAAAAACTACAGCAACAATGCACTACAAATTTAGTATGCACAGAGCGAAAGCTGAGCAATGTGAGCGCAAGAGAGCTAATAATAAATAAAACTCAAAAATATAATCATCTTCAGAAGTGTTTTCGAATTTTGTGTTAAGCTGTGCTTGCTAACACACGTCACACCATTAGCAATGTACGCACATATTTAGATAGAGTAAAAATGCATGCTATGTACATACATATGTAGACACGTTTGATGTATAGGCCTACGCCTGTATGACAGTAGTAGCATCACAACAAACAAATTCAAGGCGAGACATTTAGTTTGCAAAAAAAAAAAAAAACAACTTACATTGAGGTCTTTGCAACACTGAAGGTTAGTGCCTGTAAGTGTATACCCTGTAGGAAATGATTTAGTAGGCAACTGTTGCAGCTCGAACAGATACAAGTGCTGCAACACTTTTAATCTGCATCTTGAGTTGAAGCAAGAGTAGAGAGAATACCATGAGTGTTTTCGGCTGTGTTCTGTCAACCAGAGAATAATATAATAGGTTGAACCCCACGCATTACAATAAAGCTTCGCAAATATTTGCATTAAAAAGAATCTGATAAGATCTTGATTTGTGTGTGTATGTTGAGAACTGGCAATAAATTGTTTGATAACAGCCACACACATGATATAATAGGAAGAAGAAGCTTGGATTAAAGCTAGCAAATGTGATAGAAAAAGCATAGCTCTTTTAAACTTGAAGTTGCAAAGTTGGCAAAAGAAAATTTCACGAAGTCGAAATACAAAAATTCAATACATGGAAGCTATAGAAAGAAAAATACAATGCTGATAAAAATATATAAACAAAAATAAACAGCACTACTGCAGTGCAACAAAATTAACAACAACAATCAAAACAACACGATCACTGTGAGCAAAATGTTGCTGTGATTGCTGAGAAATAGAGTGCGATAATAAGCGGCGCGAGTGTGTGGAGAGCGCTGAGCATGCGAGTAGCATACCACACAATCAACCCCCCACCCCATTCATTCCAAAATGGCATACGGCGACGAAAGCAAAAACAATAACAGCAAACGATTGCCCGCAAACGTACACAACAAAAGCAGCTGGCAACAAAAAATCTCTGCAGTATTGTGAGCAACTTCGCAACTGCAGAGTACTCGTGCTTTTTAGCACCGGCTGCTGCAGCCGCTCCACCCGCATACCCCGCTCCATAAACCAACGGACGAGACTAAATTTATGCCGCATTCGCTACTATCGCTCTGAGCGCATAAAAAGCTGCCGTTTTGTTGCTTTTATTGTAGTTGTGCGTGTGTTTATTTATTTGGCAGCAGAAGTTGCGAACTGTCGCAAGAGTGCTGGGTTAGAAAGCAAAGTGAATAAAAAGCAAAACAAAAATATTTTACACAAAATGATTGCGAACCACCACAACAATTGGACACTCGTTGCTCGCCGGCGCTCAGTTGGCGTAAAATACATTTAATATATGTACATACATATATAAATACACATATATTTCTGTATTGTTGTATAAATATCGCAGTGTTTTGTGTTTGAGGATTGAATTTGTGAAAAGATCCGCACCGGCGACGTTCGCATTTTTTATTGTTGTTATTTATTTGTTGTATTATTTTTATGTTTTTTTCTTTTAATAAAACGCGCTCGCACATTTGTTGTGGCATTTGCACTAGTACGCATTCGCTTGTCGTCGAAGTTCGCGTTTTACCCTCTTGACACGAAACAGATTTATTTTATTTTTTTTTGTATTTTCGTGTTGAAAAATTGTATCTGAAAAATTGTTAATTGGTACGCGGTTAGTGATAGTGGATGCCAAAAGTTATTTGTAAATTTACCAGGTGAAAGGAAAAGTGTGTTGTGCGTAAGTGTGGACACTGGCAAATGAAAAGTGCAAGGCAAGACAATTCTCGCTGTTGTAAAGTGAATAGAAATCATGTTTAAAATAAATTTTATATAATATTAATGAAGTGGCGATATTATATGAAAAATTAATACGTATATATATGTTGCTATGTAAGTATATAAAGTGCATTCAACGGAAAGTGAAGTAAAATAAAAATAAAAAAATGAGAAAACCAACAACATAAACAAACATACAAGCAGCGATAATCACAAACGTGAACAAATACAACATTTTTATAACAGTTGAAACTGCTCAATAGTAAGAAAAAACGATAAATTGTACAAAAAAATTTTATTAACAGTGTTGTATGCAAATCTTTATAACAACAAAAACTGTATAAGCTTAACTAAGCAGTTACAAATATACCTATATATAAATATATATATTTATAGTAATACTACAAGCTGTTATTGCACATATACAGTGATTCTAAAGATACTTAAAATCGCACCTAAGCGACTACAATAAAAATAAAAACAACAATTACCAAGTCAACTTTGCATATGAGTCATTCAAGCGCCGAAAAGCAATAAAAGCAAAGACACACTTGAAAATTCAAATAAAATTTCACAAGAAAATTCAATAAGAATTTTATTAACCCCAGCAACCATTATAGAATCCTTGGTAATTGTTGCCAAAACATAATACACACATACACACATAGCTAAAGAGTGTTTGAGTACACGTGTCTGAGCCAAGGCAGCTGCAAGTTTACAAACAAAACAAAAACAATAACAAACAAAATGAGAACTAGAACAAGCAACAAATTTAGCACAAAGCCAAGTAGCATATGACATACATATGCATGTATGTGTTGTGGCAGCAAAAAAAGGGTCAGAAGTGGTAATTAAGGTAAACAACAACAAGAGTTTGCATTGAAAATTAAATATCAAATAAGTCTATACAAAACGACGCAATTAAACAACTAAAAATTTAGTAAAAATACAGCAACTTATGTAAAATACAACAACACACACACTGCCAAAATATTCTAGCTACAACATTTCGTACGCAAACTAGATTTGAGCAAACTGTAAAAATCTCAAAACGAACAACACTTTTACAAAAAAAGCTTTGAGTTTCGACGCGCTTAATTTAAGCGCAGCATAGAACATTAAACAACAAAGTGACTTTACAGTATCGAAAAGGTACTGTTTTAGAAAATACAGCTACAACTGTAACAGCGCGAATTTACGCTTCGTTTAAATAAAAGTACACATTAGTTTGTACTTTTCGAAAACCGTCGAATCTTCACCGCAAACACGGTACAATTCACAGTGCCCCCCACCGGCAACAAAATTGCCACAACGGCGACGTTAACGCGCTCAGAGACAGTAGCTGCCAAAATGAAGCGACTAATGACGTGGGAACGCGATCTGGTCGATGCGATGTATGGGTAAGCGTTCTTAGAATTTAATTTAGTTTTTTTTTTGGATATTCATATAATATTTGAAAAAGATTTAAGCATATTTCTTTCTATAAAAAATAATAATTTGTATAACAATTTGTCTTCAAACTATCACATTTTGGTTTTTTTTTGTAAGAATTTTGAACAATCTAGGCAATCACATAAATCGTTATTATCTACATAATAACTTATCAGCAACCTCATTTACTACCGCAAAGTGTCTTAAAAATCTTATTTTGTGAGAGGTACGTGTGGAAGCTTTCATGTATCAGTGCTTTAAGAGTTTTCTTTAAATATCACTGCAAGAAATATGAAGAAGCCTGGAAACAGTCATCGATATTCCGCCCATACGTACTTACCACCCGTATCAAACCAAATTTGTCAAAAGGTATACACGTAGTGGCAACGTAGAAATCAGCTATTCTCTTTTGTTTTTATTTCACCAATGTTGCCATTGTTCTATTTGTATACACGATTTTGCTCACATTTAGTTTTTTAGTTATAATTTCTCATAATGTTAAAGCTCAAAACTAAAATCCAAATATTAAAAATAGTCTACCTATTTATAAATAAATATATTCGACTGTGATTTTGAGTTAGTTAAGAATATTTCAAATATATTCAAGTTTGTTTTTTATTTACAATAAAATATATCTTGACTGGCAAGCCTGCGTTGCAAGAGAGCAATCAGCTCACTCGTTTCTACGGCAAAAATACAATTTTCGCGGATATCCTATCGTATGGTCTGAGCGGATGGTAGAAAGGTGGTGAGTGTTCATTTACATTGTGCTCTCATAAGATAGATTGTTGTTGTAGGTCGTATCAGCTGATTCGGTCTAGGGTTTTGCGTCGGTGACTGTTTCCAGCATAAGTTCGATATATTTCATATTCTTAGCGCTGCTCTCGCTCCTAAAACTCTTTTGATTTTCTCAGCGGAATATTAATTTCATGTTAACCTTGTGTATCGCCAGAGATAAATTGAAAATGGTTGCTCTAGCTAGATTTCAAGAAAATTCGATACCTTTCATGTTGGTATTGCTTCTGAGGTGTCCGAAATTATTTACAAAAGATATGTCGGATAAGTGAGAACAGGGCTTGTATTTCTTATTTGACATATAGATATAAATATTTCGTGTTGATCTCGGTTAATCTCAAATATCAGTAAAAGAAAGTTTAAGGTAATTTGGAATTGGACGATCTTGCGTGTTTTGTGATCCAAATAGAATCACTTGAAAGGTTTTAACTTTAATAAGAATGATAATGAATGAATGCAAAAATGTATACTTTCGGTTAAAAAAGATGCAAATATCTGAGTAAAGAGGTAAGCGTATGAAATATACAAGTTCAAAGAACAATTATTAATCTTTATAAAAATTCAGTATATGAATATTATTTCTCGTAAAACAAAAAAAACCCCAAAGGCCACTGACCATGTTACTTTTTCCTACTGACCATATGGTATTTGCACTGCTTTGTCATTCACTCACTCGCTCGCTAAACAATATCTTCGCTCGAAGATATGTGATTTCAGCGAATATATCAAAATTCAGAATGCTCCACTATCCTTTATTTAAAAAACGTGAGCGCTAATATGGTTTAACGTAGCAGAATACTGTTATGGATGCTAACATTATGTCTACATATGTGCGAGTATATTGATATGTTATTTAACATTAATTTGAAATACAAGGAAAAATCGACGCAATTTTTTTTTAACCGCTTCAAAGTTTTTTGCACTGCTATTTATTTTTATTTCAAAAGCGATGAGTAAGTGAGAAAATATTTTATTTTCGCATAACATTAAAATTAATTATTCTATGCGACGGTTGAAAGCGGCTTTAAGGCGAGCATTTTTTTATACATACTCGTACTGTGCATATTTATGCAAATTTGAGGCTTCTATGCAAATTTGTACCATATACATGCTTATGTATGCTTATTTATACATTTTGCTATATCTAAAACTATTTAGCATTTTTATGATTTTTCTTGAGAAGTTATCAGTTTGCTGTTTTTAAGTACACTAATACGTGTATGTATGTAGGTATACTGTTAGATGCCACAGTTGAATGACTCAATATTGTTTGCACCTTGGACCATCAAGCGGACGTCGTTTAGTTGTTATTTTTTGGTTTTTTATTTGCAGCAATGGTGAGGCTTCGTGTTGCTTTATATGACAGCAGGCTAATGTGTCGAAGCCACACGTTTTGCATATTTAATTAAAAACGTTTCATGCGAAATCCATAGAAATTTGCTTGAAGGGGAATTGAAATGGTGGAAAGCAACGGACGACAAATAAAAGTAGCGAAAACAATTTGTTTGTGATGTTTTGGTAGTTGTGTTTCACTTTACAGTGTCTGCTTGCGAAGATCAACTGAACATGTTGTACAAGTGATAAATTGGCAAATCAATAAAAATTAAATAATTACAATACAAGAAAATGTTTGTAAAATAGCAAATATAATTGGCAACGGAGAAAGGTCAGTTTGATGGCTTTGCTGGCAGGCAAAACAATTCACTATTTGTATGTATGTACATATACATATTTTACATATACATACATATGTATGTACATATGTAGTTATGTGTGCAAATGTGCTTATTGGGATTTTTTTATGCGTAAACTAAAAGCCAATACATTACAGTGGTACTTCGTTAGGTGCTTTCCCGACTCAAGTGGTCGTCATCATTCAATCATCGCTCACTTCAGTGGAACTGGAAGTGGTAATTCTGCATATATGTTATATCATATAGATTATTAATGGAGACCACTACCGGTTTTCACTGAATAAAATTGACACAAACCAACGCATATATTTTTATCATTCCGAAGAATTAGATTTCATTTAGCAGCTTATAATAACAAATAACTGTATAATTTATCATTTGGTAAAGAAAATATTCATCAGAAAAATACCGAAGTGTAAATAATTTATATAAGATTTACAACAGCGTAGAAGTCTAAAAAAATAACATATGTTGTTAAGTATAAAGTGAAAAACCTACCAATTGTTTTTTAAAGATTTGCATAAAGTAATGTTATTCATCCATTGTATAAAAGCGCCAAAAAAAAAACAAGCACACTTTACAATAACTTATAACTAAAAATATAATTTGAAAATTAAATACGTAAAGCATAAGTTTTATTTCATGTGAGTCACACAGCCAGGCCTTACTGTAAACGTAAATGCAGGAAATACGTAATTTGTGTCTATAAAATTAAAAATGCTGTAAAAATTGGAAACTATTTTTATGGATTTTCGTAATTGCAGCAGATAACATTACGATAACAAATATGGCACTTAAAAAGAGCAATTGAGCATATAATGTAGACAAAGCTAGTATACGCAATATTCCACGCAGTTTCATGGATAGTGACAGAATTTAATGTGGCTGTTGTAAAATTCTGTAAATCTCAATTTTATTGTTGCAACACTACCAAACAAATTTTTATTCGAGGATTGATCTTAACTGCAATACAGTTCTTTACATTAACCTTAATATTAAGAACAACGCTTTTATTTCTGGTTTCCATAGATATAGTTTTGGTTTAAGCTTAATTCTGCAGATAAGAATAGCGAGAGAACGCTTTGTTTGTAGATTTCAGTTTTTTTCCGATTTTTCAAAACTGCGATCTATGAATGAATGGGATGCTTTTGTTTTCAGGCTATTGAGTGCTTAGAAAACTAGTTCTGAACTTCGAGAACATTCGCATATAAAATCGTTATGAATTTTCGAAGAGATATTGAAGTAAGTACTGACAAGTTTTCAACGAGGCACAAAATCTTTTTAAAACATTACTTGAATACATTTAAAGAGATAAAAATATTAACATATAGCGAAAGGTGCGCGCGTTTTGCTAGCTGGAGCCCAAAGCGGCCGCTTCCTGTTGACTTTTTGTAATATCAATGAAATTATTATGAATATTTCATAATGAGCGACGTTGCTATAATAAATATAATTCTCACGTTAACAAAGAATGGTGAAGTATTAACATATGTATAAAAAGTAGAAAGGTAAAAAAGAATAATAAGACAATAAGCTGAAGCGCGGTGAATAACTTATACAAACATATGGCTATAAAAGTATATACATTTATTTGTATATAAGTTATTTGTATATATAAGTATATATGGTAGTTTTTAGGCCAATTTTGCTACCGCTCGCGTATTTTTAACGAAACGTCACGAAATGTTTATTTAAAACTAAGGTAAAGCAAACGCTTCCACACAAATATGTTGGGTAAAAAACCACTTAAAACTAATAGTTAAACAATTAAAGCACGTAATAACATAAACGAATAATATTTGGCGGGAATACTTGTGCAGTTTTCAGAGTCAGTGTATGAATGAACGCTTTTGTTGTGCGCCAAACAAGTAAACATTCGATTTCTATATTTATTGTTGACATTTTTCGCATTTCTTTCAATTAAATGAACATAAAGTAATATGTGCAATCGATCAAAAATCAATAAGTGAACTGTATGAAAACATTTGCAATTACCTCATTTTTTAATTAAGCACATACGCGCGTGCACACATCTGTTTTAACTGCATTTGATTTGCGTGAGCGTCATTTATGTTGACAGTAAGCTGTCATTCACTCTGTCATTTAAATAAATTAGCTCAACTCCAATGTTATTTAGCTTGTAATACATATTTTTGTAAGCGGTATTATTGAATTTGAGAATTTAAAGAATGGGAAATTCTATTATGAAAATGGGAAATTAAATAAATTATATAAAACTTGTTACTTAAAGGATGCTTTGGCCTTTTAATACCTTAGTAGGGAATGTTAATTAACATTGCACATTCGCCAACTACGGTGACAGTTGCTTGCGTGGCAATAGACAGCCGAACAACTTAAATTATTGTTGGTTGAGTAAGAACGGAGTTCAGCGTTGTATGTAATTTTTATTTCTTGCTGTCATATAAATATATTCCTTAAGGAAATTTTGCGGTTTGCCAATAGTTCACTACAGTCCGGACAACTCGCTGTGTACAATATGTTTGAGTTTTCTCAACGCTTAGCTTTGAAAGCATTGTACTCATAATGTACAGGTATGCTGTTGCCATTTTAAGTAAACATAAATAAATATGTAATGAAGTATATATGCATTTACCTACTTATCATGTTAACTGGCGACAACTAGAACAATTAAAAACAAATTATATACTAAAAATATAAAAATGCATAAAAAACCAGAAAAGAAGTGATAAAGCTGGTTTGAAATGAAATTAGAACAAGACTCTTGCTGCAAATATATAGATAAAGAAATATGCCAATATGAGTTCATAGATTAAATACATATATATCGTTCATTTAACTAATGCTAAATAGAACATTAGTTCATTTATTTAGAAAATTTAGATTAATATAGACTTTGCACTGCTTCAGAGGCATACAACTTTTTCAATCTTTGTTCGAGAAATGTTCTACCATGACAACCAGACTATTAATCTTATTTAAGTATTTTCGTTATTGTAATTCTCTCGTTTTATATATTTAATAAATATTTTAGAAGTTTCAGTGCTCTTACAGCATTAACATTTTGTCTATATAGGTGATGTTAGTTAATATGACTTCCCTTACTGCGTTAGAAATTAGAAATCAAATGGTAAAGAAAAAAGTTCAGTTTTTTTTACGCTACGCTTGAACTAAGTTAACAAAAGTTTAGTCCATTTCGCCGCCTAGCTAATTAATTTCGAAAATGATGATTATATTTAAAAAAAAATAAGGTTGGTTTGGCATAACATAACAACATAATAGCGCAATAAAGACATATGTATTAGGGTAAATTTTGTAGATTATAAAATAAAAGAAAATTTTTGAAATTTTTTTTTTGTTTTTAATGTCTAGAGGCGGCCGGGTCCACTCACTTTTAAAGTAAATTTCGAGTTAAAATTTTTATTTTGTAAAAATTTTTGATACGTCTACTAGACGCGGACTATCCACACCTCTTTCTGGCCATTAAAAAGTTATCCTTAAGCGTTAAAATAAATTTTGAGTCAAAAACCGTCAAATTCGGTAATTTTTATATAAATGTGAAGAGTTTAAACCAAAAACAAAATTTTTTTCGCTCCACCCTAATATGTATATATTTCATTCTGTATATATTTCATTCTAAATTGTGGCGTAATTAGTGTAGTCTCAGTAAAATTACGTGACATTCTCGGGCTTATCAGTATTCGAATAGTTAAAATTTTAACGATATTACTAGTTTCTTTTTAAGAATATTACTAGTTTCTGTGATTCTTATTTATTTCAATCAATAATTTTAACTTTTTTCCATAAACAAAATTTATTCGTCGTCTGTTTTTTGCTTGAAATCACGGTTTTAGAGCTACTGGAAGTTGAAGTTTCCATTATTTTAACGGTCATAAGGACTTTGCAGTCCAGTGCATGCGCAGCTCAATACTTAATCTTAGATAAGATAATGATTTCACAGAAAATATAAGAAATTTTTTTTTTTTTAAAACAAGTACCTCTGAACACAATTTTTTGTTGTCTATCTATTTAGTTATATAAATGCATTTATTGTATATATATTTCTACAATATATATATTTATGTTTGTGCTATATACCCACAACTCGATTAAATTTTGAAGCATGAGACGCAGCCGTGTAATTTCTTCGTGATGACACATCTGGTACTCTTTCATACATACATATACGCATTAATATATACTCCTACATAAGTATATATTATATTTCGTGTGATTTCTATTCACGAGTACCTATTTATGATATTTCGGAGATAATGTCAAATGTGAAGGGCGCCTGCGGCTTCAATCTCAAGTAAACACTTATTTTATTGCGGTAATAAACTCGTAAAATTGAGACCGAATAAGAGATTTAAGCGTCAATGAAAATTTACAATCACGAGTTAAAAAAAATTAGCGATAATATTGAAATAAAAATTTAATAATAATCAGCATAAATTATCACATACATACACCATATATTCATATCTACTCGTACAGAATTTTGCAACTATTGAAGTTTTATTTTCGCTTCTGTGTGTAATTTGAGTCTCTTTTAAAAATAGCAACAATAGTCAGTTTTGCTAAATAATACTTTAAACTATAGACAAATGTACATATGTATTAGAAACAAAGCCTACTTAAATCATAGCGTAAATAAGGCATAGTAAATTATTCATCGCAAATAAAAATTCGTCACAATAGCATTATGTAGTAAAGCGGCACTAAACTTATTGCTAAAAATGCTAAAAAGCGGCACTAAAGTTGTGACGCATACAACACTGACAGTTTTGGGCCGGTATTTACCATAAGTTTTGGTGTTCATTGCGCAGTTCCAAAGAGTGAATATTTTACTGAACATTTTAGATATAGCGATTGTGACAGTTTCATTTCGTTATATAGTCGGCAGTGTGTTTGACAGCAAAATATAATACATGGTGACGCCATGAGTGAATGCAGGGAATGCCTTTGTTTACGATTGTTTTGAATGTTTAACGGTTATACTGAAATCAGTCTTGCTTAAATAAAATCAAATGATAATTGTATTTATGGACATTTTTTACACAAATATGCGAGTGTTTTCCTCTTTACATATTTCATATTTCTTAATTTTTAAGAAAAGCACCTAACGCACCTAACCTTTTATCGCTGAGTCCGTTAATCCATAACCAAGCATAGTATATTTAATGACGTAAATGCGGTAAAAGACATTACTATATACATTTTGTTGTTGGCAAAATTTTAATTACCCCACACCGCTGACACATGTTCGAATTAGACTTAGTAGTGACGTCGTAAAAATGTTATCAATATGAGTTGGTTTATCTGTGATTGGTATAATAAACATAAATAACGCCGGTATATTCCCACTGCATTAAAAAGTTCTTATCAATAGGCTTTTGTCAGACTTCTTATTAAGTTGCACAGTGAAATTGTTTATATATATTTCAATACTATTGATTAATACCTGTCTGAGTGCTTCTAAGCAGTGTTAAGTTCGCAACAATTTTCGATTCGTATTTGTTTGACGGAAACTAAAATTCGTGATATCGTAATACGCTCCAATCCCGATGGACTACTTATCATTATGGCGCATAGTTCGTGATTAGGTATCCTCATCAGCTTTGATTAGGCAATTATCAAAACAACGGTGTAGCTTATGCAATTGATAGACGCTAACTTGTTTGTTTTGTGTGAAATAAAAAGCAGTTGGAAACAAAGAATTTTAGGTAATATTTCATTTGAAGCGCCATGGTGAATAACAGAGTATATAAAATATTTTTATCAACTGAAATGACGGCAACATAGTAATAAATGCGTTGTCAATACAAAAGTTTGAAAGACTAACTGCCATGCTAGGCGGCAATTCAGCTAGGCTGTCTAGAACTTTTTTCATTTGTTGGACATTTCTTTGATTCCCCGCATGTATCCTATCGAGAAGTAGACAGTTGATCAATCAAATTACTTATTCGGTCCAAATGATAGTATAGTAATGTAGAATATTTTGCAAATTCTTTATTAAAAGCCAATAATTTAACACAGGAAGTTTATGGATTTATTATTTGTTCGATAAAACGACATTTTATGACTTGTTCTGCTTCACCACAGGTAGCATTCTGCTAATTTTAATGCTTAATTCTGTTGTAACCAGTCTCGACTGTATTTTGAGATATATTTTGGTAGATACTTTCCGTTGCAAGTAAAAGCGAAAAAAACTATGACTTGAAGAAATTTGAAGTAGAATCGAAACAATTTCGAAGTAAATATTTAATTTTACACCTCAATTTTCGTTTTCTCATTTTTAATTGCCTTCAATATGTCAATCAAGTGATTGCTACGAATTTCTTGAGGCATGGACTCAAATGTTTGGTTGGGTTCTACTTACTGATAAACTCGACTGGAAAAAAATTGAGAAAACGTTTATTTTCCGAAAATCATATTTTGAAAGCATCGTACACTACATCACATAAGCTGTTCAAACAATTCACTTATATTTCTCAGTATATAGGTGACAAACGAATTGATAAAAGGAGCAAAGAACAGACAACCGTTGACAAACGTTGAGTTCAATGTTTTACTTTTCAGTTGAAGCAAAACATACCATTCGTTGAGCTTTCAGAGATCGTTGAATATGCTCTGATACTACCAGCAACATCGGCACCAGTGGAACGCATATTTTCCACCATTAACAGAATATGGAAAACTCGCCTACAAGTCAGCACCGTGAAATCGATTTTATTTGTAAAGAATAATTTTAAATGTTTTTGTTTGGAGTTTTTCACTCACTTAAAGTCGCAACCCGAGCTTCTTTGAAAAATCAGTCAGTAAGAGAAATACGTCAAACCGAAGACGTCTTCAACAATTCCGGAAACACCGTCCACTTCATCAACTGATATACAAACGATCGAACCAGACAGTCCTTGAATCTTTTAATAATTTTTGATAATATTTTGCTTTCTCCTTTATCATTTCCATTCTTTTTGAATAAAAATGTGTTGCTCTCTCAGCTATTATATGTCGCGATTTTCAGTGAATTATAATATGGAAAAAATCAATGACTAAAAATCGATAAAAAAACTCTGATTCTGTAGGAAGAAACATGGTCACCTAAGGATAGCCTCTTTATGTTACAGCTGCTTTAATCTATCGATTCGTCACTATGCATGTTTTTCAAGTTTTGGGTGGTGATGAATATGTGATTGACAATAGATTTACGGTAGATCTAATAGACATTTATATTTTATACAGTATAAGCAGTTTTCTTCCTATCATTAAATAGACTCTAAAAAGTATCTGAATAAGTGAAAAAATAATAACCGGCATTTACAATATGTCTACAAATTTACTTCGATATAATAATTTACACGCGAGTAAATAGTATTTAACCAAAGCTATGTAATCTCATCAATTGTAAGACTCTGTATTTGTTTACGAAATTGTTATTTTTGCCTTTAAAAATTTCTTTACATTGTTGAAGTGAGTGGCTTATCGTATTGCATTCGTTTTCCTTTTATTTCCTTCTATTAATTTTGATTGATGTTTCGCTTTTTGTGTACCCTCTGTGTTTTATGTGATCTCTCTTTACCTTTTTTGCATATTTTAAACCCAAGGGAAACACTGGCTGCCCAATTTGGCAAGCAACAACTGCTATGTAGACTTGTGGTCTGTGCCTGATTGATGTCTTTTTTGTTAAGAAAATGCTTTATGTACTGAACACGTTTATTTTTCCGGCTTTTAATTGAGCTATTTTGTTGTTCTGATATTTGTAAACCCACGCGATATTTAAAAGGTTATTGCAAGCAGCGGAATGTGAGAGATAAGTGATGAAATCAATGAGGTCTTGAAAGTTTTGGAAGCAGAAAATGTTTATATGCTAGTTGACTCAATTAAGCTAATTGAATGTCAATCAAAAAATCAGCGAATCTCAGAGAATGTCATGTAAGGGCATGAGAACTTCAACAACATATAAAAATAAAAAAAAGTTCTCACTATGTGAATGTTTATTATTGTTATTATTATTTTTAGCTTGCGCCTATAAATTTTAAACGTGCTACAGCATAGATATTTTATTTTCGTATTATCAATGCCATAAAAAGCTCAGCAAGTTAATAATAGCTTAAGTACATATGGATATACATATATAGCTATATTTGTATATAAAATTCTATATAGTCATTAACTAGCTCACGCGCTTCTATGAGCTAGACAAATGTTGAGCAAGCATTTCTACAAGTAAGCTACTACATAATTTATGCCTTAGACAAGAGGTTGCAATATATAAGCAGATATAATGTAGCTTAAAGGCAGCGACAGGCAGTGTAGTTATTAATTCTGCTGAGATTATACTGATTTACCTTCATCATGTGAAGATTTATTTATTTTTATTTTTTTGTTTAGATATTTTGAGTGCATGCGTATTTGGTAAACTTTTTGAAGTTCTTTTAAAAGAAATGCTGCTGATATATTTTTATCAGCTGAAACACTATTGGTTAGGAAATAGTAATTTTTACTAAGTAACTGCAGAAAATATTTCCAAAATATATTAGGAGAATGTGTTACTATCGACGATCCGCTTGGAAATATAAATATATGCCTCCCTTCGATCTCCGTGGTTTGCCAAAATACACTAACGATCTCCATAATCTTTCCCATTATTCCTCCAACCGTTAAATTTATGTTTGATCTCATCTCTTGTAATCGTTAGTCAGTCAGTCAGTCTGCATTCGAGCTGTTTTTCTAGCACTTGACTCAATTGAATTACTATCCAATCCAAACTGTGTTTTTGAAAATCGCCTAATGCTCATCTGATGTGATCAATATCTGTGTGTTATTCGTTCTTTTCCTTATATAATTTTATAATATCACCATCACTTCTAAATTTTCCAAATGCCATGTTTGCTCTCAAATTATTTGCCAATCGCTCCGATCAATTTTAATAAATTTATCATATATTTTTAAGTTAAGCTTTAAAGTAAATACTTGCGGGTCGCGGTGTCTGCAAGCTGCGTTCATGTCGAATCTTTGTTCATTGCTTCATTTGTACGTATTTATTTTGTGTTATACCATATATCTTACATACCAGGTATTATTGTGTGTATAAAAATGACTTCTTTTTCGCACCGCCTGTGCAAATATTAACCTTTTGACTGACGCAAGCTTTGTGCTTTCAACAATGCTTGGAGGAAATAAATTCAAATATTGTAGACCCGAGGCACAAGTGTTTCAATTTTACATTTCGAATTTGTACGCTGTTCGAATTGGGTACACACAAATCAATATTTACATAATGTATGAATATAAAATTTAAAATTAGTAGATGTTAATAAGAGTTATGTGTTATAATATATTGGTCGTGGAGTTTAAGAACGTGACTGGCCTTTCACGCGCTTGTTATAGTTCCATGGGTGCGGAGAGTAATTGAGTTGAGTAAAGTTCAAGAGTTTGTGGGAGTGTTAGACACACCTTAATCTTCACGATGTACTTCGCTTACTGCAGCTGCCTTCGTATTGCCGAGAATTAGAGAGTAGCAAATCGAACACATTATAAAAAATACGGTAGCAATGAAGAAAACAGTTTACTACTTTAACGAGTTATGCTCATACTCTCTCAATTAGAATTCAATGTGTTAACCTTGTTATTGCTTTCAAAAATACATTCATTGATAGATGTACATTTTTGGATGCAGAATATGTAGATACATCTACTTTCCAAAAAATAAAGCATTGGAAAATTTTCGTGCTTGTTTTTCATCGTTTTTCATGCATAAAAATCTTATATAGATATATTAAAACTTTAAATTTTTGATCCGATCTCTGACATTTAATAGTATAACCTTGGACCTTAAAAGCCATCTGGCAGTTGGTAGCACCAAGTGCACCTAACAAGCATGCGGCATGTACAAGAATTACACTACAATACAAAATTTATGTTTTGAAAATTGACAATGGTTCTAAGTCAGTTTTCTAGACTTTTTGCATTCATTTTTTTTTCACAAGTTATCGAGTTGAATTTGTAGAAGAGAGTATGCCGATGACTCATTGAAATGGTATAACCGCTAAAACCGCACAATTTTACCGTTGTGAATGGCTTAAATGACAAGCTACGAATAAAAAGGAAATTAAAACCACTTTTTGGTATAGTTTTTGAAAACTTAAGACTAGAAAAAAATCATTGTTGTTCTATTAAATAAGTCTTAAGGCTCGAAACTAATGTGTTGCTACAATAATTAGTTTTTGTTGTGGCAATAAGCGCTTCTATACCAAAGAAGCAAGTACTGTTAATTTGTTAGTAAAACTAGTATAGCTTGTTCGATTTATTACTCTCCAACGCTTGGCGCATCGAAAACACTTATTATTATATTGTATTTGTTAAATGCGATAAGAGTTTGCGACACGACATGTGACCCAATATTGCAAACTTTTTGGCAACAATTGACACTATCTTTGCTTTTTTTTTATCTTTTGTTAGCTTTTTGCAAGTTTCTTATGCAAAGCGAAAAATTTGCACTTATTTGTGAATTTGCGAAATTCTGACAAATACAGCATTTTTGGGTGTGCTTCTGCAGGCGGATAATATATGTATATATGTGTGTACATATGTATATAGTAAAGAAAAAATAGAATTACAATAGGTAAGGCGTGTCTTTTCTAGAAGAGACAAACGAAAATTGGTCTAAACTTAAAATGGTCAAATAGAAGTGCTTATTATTGTTTCGTGCACTTGAATTTATATAAAAATGTATAATATATTTAAATGTTTGGCAATGCGAATCACACGTGTATGCCGTCTTGATTATTATTATCTTTGAAATAAAATAAACTTGAAGCATTGCTGATGGATATGCAGCAGATGTATCACATACATATAGTATAGGTATACAAATAGATGCATGAAAGAAGTGCGCGGAAATTGAATTTATGTGTGAGTACATAACTTGTGTAATGGAGGATGAATTTTAAGTTCAAAGTACGCTCATGGAAATTATAAGATTACGTAAGGTATTTCTTTAAGTATATTATATGCAATTTACTATATAATAATATTGTGTAAATTATAAAAATTTTGAATTACTAAAGGTTAATAATATAACAATTTCTTAGTGCGAATTCTTAATGAAAAAAAAAAATACTTGCAAGGCTCCTTGAAACTCATTTTGCAAATTATTTCAGTTCAATAACGACCCTCGCACTTTATTAGAACATTATTATAGAACAACAATTGCAAAAAAAAATTCAAAACCAGCTGACTATTCCCTAAGTGCTTGTTAAATATGTTCGGACGACAAGAATTTTGATAGACTTCATAAATATTTGCTTTTGTCTAAATCCATGCTTTGTCTGCCGGTTCAGCATGTACCTAACCATAGCATCATATGTATTTAAGAAACAATATATTATTCCAGATGAATGCAAACAACAAATGTTAACTTCGGTTGCAGCGAAGTTAAAATACCTTTCACATGTGATCCGATTTCTTCGGTGATTTCACTGTTGATTAAGACAATAACACATGCCAAATTTGATGAAGATACCTTGATATACCCTATAGTGAGTTGATCTGGACAATTTTTTCGGAGACTTGTCAAACTTGCTGAAGATATTTCATCAAATGAAGTTTTCTATATCGTACTGCGTATCATTTATAAAGGATGTCCCAAAATTAACGCCAGATTGGAATGAAATAGAATACACAGCTTTTAGTATTTCGATTTTAATTTTTTTGTTGAATCATTAGGTACTTAAGATAGGGTTGTTTATGGAATAACACGTCTGACAAATGGCCTCCACGGTTTTCCATAAAGAGCGCATGGTTCTGAGCTTGTTGCAACAGACCTATGTTTTTAAATAACCCTATAGAGAAATCTAATGCTCTTTAATAATTTTGGAAATATTGTTCAATGATGAAGACACGTTCTATTGTGTAACGCGCCTAAACTGTCAGCTGTCGTTATTTGTTTTTTTAGAGTTATCAACACTACACTTTACGGCATATTTATATTTTGCGTTAATTTACCCTGTTTTTATATTTTATAGAGTGCTCAAAGTTTCCTTCTGGGTGTTAGTACAAAACTAAATATATGCTGTTCAGGGTATAATAATACCCATATTTATTGTATAAAAGAAAAAACAAAAATACGTATTTTATCATAGACCAAAATATTCTAAGAAATAATAATATTCTTTACCTCTTCAAGTCATAAAGGGTAAATAAATAAAATACCACTTTATCATAAAATTAATAGAGTAAAGCAGAAAGTTAAAAATGGCCTCAATTATTTGTTCGAGATAAGGAAAAAAAGCGTCAACCCTGATGAGTGAAACGACTGACGCTTTTGATAAGTAGCTGTCATAAAGCAAATTTGCGTACGCCGACAGATAGTACACGGTGGCAGCGCGCTTTTGTGCTTTGGTACAGTACACTCGCATAAATACTACTCACAGATAGGAGTATTTGTATATTTGGTTATTTGTCAAAACAGTATAGCATTTTTATACTCGTAGGTAAACCTGGTACATATACACCTGTTTTTCTGTTTTCTCAAAATTTAAGAAAAATTTAATAATTCTGCATTTATATAATTATAACCTTCTTCAGAATAATGATGGGGTTTTCAAGAGCAAAACCATCAAACTCTCTCGTACAGTTCGCGGCTCAACTTTTCACTTTTTATACAGTAAAAACTATAATTGGTCTCTTAACTTGATCCAAAGGGCTCGTAAGCCGTACACGTTCGTTCGTTTACAACTTTTATATTTTGGAACCCGAAATTTCGATGAGATCCGTTACATGTATAAAATATAACCGAAAAAGTTATACTTCCGAAAATTTTTGTCGAAAGAATTGTTTATGAACAGTATTGTCGAATAGTCCATAAATTGCTTTAAAATTCATATATTAAATTATTATATATAATTCACATATCTATCGAAGGAACACTGTATTCACTGTTTTCTTTATTACTATTGTTGCACACATTATGCCGTCAAATTGACCGTCAATTTGAGCTCTGAGCATATCAGCTGGCATTTAACAGACAATAATGCTTCCGTTCAGCAACACGCTGCGCCAATGTGATACTGCCAACAACAACTGTAACAACAACAGCAATATGTAGAACAACCACCCAGCACAGCTGGCACGCTTGTGTGACATTTGACGGATGGTTGATTCACTGGTCGATCGTTCGCTTGGATAGACAAGCCGGGCTGGTTTCAGACCACTCAAGGAACGGCAAAACTCTTTTCTGGCGCTTGTCCTGCCATTTTATTTCTATAAAAATTTATGTATATGCGTGTGTGTAATTGATATAAGCAGCAACAACAATGTGTATGATTTATATACAGCGTAGCTAATGTAAATAATGTGTGAGCGGCATATATTTTAAATAATAAGCAAAAGCAAATAAAAAACGAGAATTTTTTTATACGAAAATAAAAGCAACAACAACAAGTCAAATAGCAGCGCGTAATGTGGACTGTGAGCTGTGCATTTACTCGCGCTCTCAACACCGCAACCAAAACAGGAGCCGGACAGCCGCGCTAGACGCAACAGCTCAACAGCAACAGCAGCAGAAACATCAGTCAACATCAGCAAAGACATTTAGCGTTCAGTATAAATCGTCGAGTATCTGTTCGGTGGGCCCGCAGTAGCGCTGAGTAGCCTGAGATACAAAGTACTTAGGCATAACGGTTTGGCGTAGTTGGTTCGGACTTTTCGATTCTACGAAGTTTGGGGGTTGACTTTGACCAACGTTCCGGTACGGTAGCGCGTTGCTTTTAGTGTTTGCTATGGCAGTAGATTTGGAATTTTCAGTTGGACGTGCGGTCGACGCGCTAGTAAATGTGATGCAACGGAAAGTTTAAAAAAAATAGTGACAACGTACAAACGTAATGTTCAAGAGTCGAAGAAGAAGAGTTTTGTGATTTGAAAAATATTATTTTCCAATAAAAACCTGCAATAGTACGCAAAATATGTAAAATGTGCGAATGAATATCTGTGTTATAAGCCACAAATATCAAAAAGAGCACACAAATTGCGAAATGGTGAAAATTCAATACAAAGCAACCGAAATTAATTTGTTGGCGGAAAATCGGTCAAAGCAAAACGAAAATCAATTTTGTAGTACGCGCTTTACGTTTCGTAGTCTCACAAAACTCTCACATATGGTACATACAATACTACTAGTATATGCAAATGCCAGATATCACAACAACAACACAAAAATTAGCATTCGTTTGTAGCATTGCGGTCAATAAACAATTTCAATTTGTTTGTTTTGACGTTTTTCCTATTTAATTTTTGCACTGGTTTTTTTTCCCCTCACTCATATGCAATCGGTTAGTGACAGCGTGTATAGTTGGGATGTTGTGGCAAATTACGCAGAAAGTAGCCAAGTGAATGGCGCACGCCATTGAATATGAAAATTCGTCTCCACCCGCACCCATACTTATGCACATGTGCGTGCATCGGCGCATACGTGTAGGTGTGGATGGTTTTTTGTATGTTTGCGTAGCAGCAAATTATGCATATTGTCGCGATTGATGTCAGCAACATTTGAGTAAATGCCGCAACATTTGCTTGGGATTGATAACCGACTGCAAGTAAGGTGAAAACATGATGCAAAGAATAGTTAATACAGTATGCGTTTTTGTGCCGATATTTGTGGCAATTTGTTTACGGAATGCGCTAACAAAAACAAAACCAAACAAAAATAAAACAAAAATTATTATAAAAAGTTCCAAAAAAAAATTAAATAATAAAATAGAAAATAAAGAGTAAATAAAAATTAAAAGATAGAAAATAAATTAGCGGAATGAGTTCATATAAAATTTTAAACAATTATAATATATATTATCGCAAAATTGTGAAAATGTAAAAATAACAAAAAGATGTAGGGGAGAACTAGTTCCATAATAACTGCTAAAAACAATTGATAAAGATATTATAAAAAGTTTTTTATATAAAATTAAACAAAATAAAGTAAAGTAAAAAAAAATTAAATTAAATAATTAAAATAAAATATAGTAAAATTAAATAAAATAAAACAAAATATAATAAAATACAACAAGATAAAAGGAAAGTAGTGGAAAAATGAAAAGTAAACAAAGAAAAGAAAATAAATAAAAGTAACTTAAAAACAACAATAATAAAAAGAAATAAAATGAAATAAAACAAAATAAATTAAATTAAATTGAAATAAAATAAAAGAAATTGTAATAAAATAAAAGGAATGTAGTGGAAAATTGAAAAGTTAACAAGTAAAACGAAAATAAATAAAATAAAATTAATTAAAATAAAATAAAATAAAATAAAATAACAGGAATGTAGTGGATAAATGAATTTTGATCCATCAGTTTCTATTGTGAGTAATGAGCAGCTTTATGGTGTGAAAAGGACGGGTGTAAAATTTCAGATCGATAACTAAAAAACCGAGAGACTTGCTCGTGTTTATACAGACGGATAGACGGACATGGCTAAATGCACTCAGCTCGTCTCGCTGATCATTCATATATACATTTTATAAGATCTCCGACGTTTCCTACTGGGAGTTACAAGCCTGTTAAGGGTGTATTGAGTAAAACGTAAAAATGAAATACAAAAAAAAAACGAAATAAAACAAACTAAAATAATTACATGCTGATTAAATCGCTCGTTTTGACCTTTAATAAATAATAAAAAAAAAAGATATTAATATTTTTGTTCATTCTACCATAATATTTATTAAACCATAATATGTATGAAAAAAATCGATAAGTTTTAGATAGCATCGCGTACATCGAAGTAAAATATATGTTTCTAACAGATCTCTCTTAAATCTTGTAGTGTAAATTTTAAAGCGAAAATTGCAACAAAAAAAATATACAGTCAATGCGTCAATACAAAAACAAACTGACAATCACAATTAGTTAGTGCAATGATGGTAAAATGTTTGGCCTGAAAATGTGCGCTACAACAACCAAAGGCTATAAACATAACAACAATGCTATTTACATAAAACACCGTGTGCCAAAGCTTGTTGCTGTCGAAAAGTTGCATAAGACGAACAACAATAACAGAGGCAAACAAATAAGTGAAATCAATTGTGAAAATAGCAACAAATTCCATAAAATCAACAGCAGCAACAACTACAATAACAAATGTCAGTGCAACATTGTTGTTCAAAAAAATAACAACGACAACATAAACACGAGCTGGAGCATAAGCTGCGGCTGCAAAGTGAATTCCAACAATAACAACACGTATCAACATAACAGTTGTGGCAATGATTTGGCCTTCACAGGCGACCAATGTAATGCTTTGAACGATGGAAGGCAGGCGTGTTGCAGTGTATAAACAACAACAAATTGTGTATATATAAATCGCATGTCTACTTGTGTATATACGTGTGTGCGTATTTGAAATAAATAACATAATCCATGCAAACGCAAAATTTAAATGAAAATTATGAAAAAATAATAAAATAGTTTTGGAAACAATTTTTTTTGAAATTCAAATAATTACAAAAACAAAAATTATATCAACAACGTCATAGTGCAAAGTAGCAAATATGCAAAACAAAAAATCATAATGCAAGCAAACATGTGTGGTATATACAAAATATATATGATATATGAATATAAGTGAATTTGGTGGTGCGAGCAACGATTATATAAGCTACTATATATATACACATATATGTGTTATATTTATACATAAGTGTACACTTTGTATACATAACATTCACGTCAATAGCTACATTCACCTAGAAACAGCTAAACCGCGCATTTGGCAGCAATAGCAAAGAAAACAGCATTATTAACCCAAAGGCGAGCGGAACGTGTACGAAAGGAGTATATGCCAACAACGAGAAATAGTCAGTATTCCAAAGCGTCCGCAATAACGTACGCGTGGGTATTTGTGCATGCGTTTCAGTGCATTTCTTTGATCAAAAACCAAAAAGCGTTTCTGCATCTATACATATATACACAACTAATTATATACACATAAGATAAATATTTTTATGTGTTTCTTCGGCACAACATTTGCATACAAAATGCCGGAGATTAAACGCAATCTGAGTCGCCTCTCAATGCTGATGTTTCGGCCGACGCATTCCAGTGAGCCTGGCTGGCGTGCGGAGCTACTAAGGTACATACATACACACACACACATTTACACATCTATTATGTAATTGATACAATTTTTGTTTTCAATTAAATATTTTATGCGCTTAAAAATGAGCAATTAGTTATAATATTTAATTATAGCTATATTAGCTTGTATGTGCCTGATATACTCAAATTTAATGCGTTCGCAATTCTGCATACCAACTGCGGTTTTCGTCGATCATGCGTAAGCACTTGGCACGTTTATATATGTACATACGTACATATGTTCAACACAATTTGATAAAACATTTTTTCGTGCGTATACGTATATGAAATTTAAATAAAATTTATGTATGTAAAATGTTGCTATTGGTTACGCATTGTCGTTTATTAGAATGAGCTGAATGTAGTTTTGTGTTGAAAGGGGGACTTTTCGTTCTTCAGCCTTGACTTTTCACGCCCGCAGCTAGTTTTATATACGTCTAATACTACGTTTACATTTTTTTTGCACCATTTAATCATGATCATTCGTGTCATAATTAATCTATTTTAAAAAATCCGTTTATTAAAAATATTTTTGCTTTTCTGAAAGTTAAAGAAACTCTGTTGTTTTTTCGTGCATACATATATAATTATTCATAATATGCTCAGTATATAGCGACTTTGAAATTATATAAATATTTATATAGCATTCATGTGTATATTTATTTATCAAATTTTTATTTTCTGATCGCTTTAAAACAGCTGAGCTAAGTCATACGCCTTTAGCCTTGCAGCGAACGTTTTAATAAAATGCAAACAAAGAAAGTGGAAACAAATATTAATGAAAATATATAACGATTAAGAGTAAAATATAATGAAAATCAAAAGAGCGAATTAAAAAAAAAATTAAAAACAAGAAAAAATGTTAACTTCGATTGCACTGAAATTATAATACCCTTCACAAATACAAAAGGTTCCGATCTAAAAAATCTCTTCGAAGATTACATTATTGTCTTGATTAAGCATATTTGGCATATTCCATGCCAAATTTCGTGAAGATATCTCGTCAAATAAAATAGTTTTCCATACAAGCACTTGATTTCGATTATTCAGTTTGTATGACAGCTGTATGCTATAGTGATCCGATAACGGCTTATTGGCAAGAAAAAGACAGGTGCGAAATTTCAGAACGATGTCTCTAAAACTGAGAGACTAGATCGTATATATATAGACGGACTCAGCCATTCCAAATATACATTGGAGATGAAGTACGCATATGGGTATTTTCTAGTACAAGCCAACATACATGTACATAAACATATAAGCCTTCTTATATCTCTATAATTTGATGGTCCATATTGATTAATCTTAACAATTTTATTGATTGAACCAATTTAAAAGTGTTGCAGCGCCCTGCAAAATTCCGTTGTAAGTCCTTTCGAATCCCAATAATTGGATATTCATGTGGCGGCATTTTGTTAACAATAAAGCTGAATTGGAATTTGCAGAGCTGACAATTATCCTTAAAAAAGCTTCTAGTACTGTAATTGTAAAATTTCGGATATATATCTCAAAGACTGACGCATAAGTTCGCATATACTCGTATAGCGTACAGACGTGTAAATAGATCATATACTTTATAAGGTCTCTAACATTTGCTTCTGGGTGTTATAAATGTCAGCCGCTTGTATTTACAAATTGTCTGCTATCTTTTAAAGCTCGTTTATACTCCTATCTCTAATTTTATAATTGAATTTTTATTTTTGAGCATTTTTCCAATTAGCTGTATTGTCATTAAGTCATTAAGCTGTACAACTATAATCAAAAGTTTGCCCAGCTTTGGCACAGATTTTTATATGCTCGCATATGCTATGTGTACATACATACAAGTACATATGTATATGTACCATATATGCGTATGAGCAGTATAAATACATACCTGCTTTTCTTTCCTGCGTTGCGCTAAATGAATGCGTGGAAAAAAATATTTTTTTTTGCCTACCGTCAGTTTTCTCGGCAGATTGTGAAAGATAGCAAAATATTTAAATATTATATGGCTTATGTACTACTTGTATATAGGCAAATATGACGAAAATATAACATTAAATTTTATTAAGAGCATTACTTCTCACATACAGTTATATAGAATGTATAAAATATTCTATTGTTTTGAAATTCTCACTAAAAGACCAGTAAGTGTCACTTGACGACAGTTGCTGAAAACTGCTTTTCGATGAAGTCGTCATATTTAATTACACATGCGGCAAATAGTTGTTAATTGTACTGTGTGGAAGTACAGTGTTTTGTAAGGCGCATCTAATTATTTTAATTGTTGATTAACTGTAACCAACACATACATATGTAAATGATGTGCTGTGTATTTGATTTTTTTTTTCCAATTTTTACCAGAAATTATAATTTAAGTTTGCCTTTATTACAACAACTATTTGCATTTATGAATGATTGTGCGCTTTGAATTAAATAATTATCATGAATTACTCACGAATATATGATTAAATGACATTCAAATTTATGACGCTAATCAAATGCGATTTAATGAATAAAAAAAAAATTGAATATAATGTTTTTATAAAAGAGGAAAATGCTTATACAATAGATAATGGGACATGAAAAAATAAACGATGTTATTATTCTTTATTAATACATGCACTTATATATTAAAAACTTATATAAAGTGAACAGGTTAGAATATTCCATTCGATTGTTTTAAGAAAATTTGTAAAGTTATTTAAGATGGTTTGAAAATAGTCACTTGTTAATTGTTTATGATACAACGTGTATTAAGAGTGATAAATACTTTCAGGTGTTCATTTGTTTCAGGCTTAATTGAACAGATACCACTTTATAATTAAAACAGTTTTTTTTCACACCGTGATCCTTTAGCGGTGATAAAAATTTCGAAAGCGGCGAGTCGAACGAACTAGTGGTATGAATCAAGAAGGCTATAAAATAAATTTATAAGATATACTTGTATAAGTTATGTGTTGTATTAATATATTTTGTATTGATATATAGTATTGGCATTTATAAAAACTCCAGCATTAAGCTCAACCGCAGAGAAATGTCGCATCGAACATTCGTATGTATTTCTAAATCTGGGCTTATTCAGTGATGACGTGCCACATTGACGCTAGCAAAAGATCTATGACGTGCATTAATCACTAATTTACCAGTTGCAAATAACGAATTTAGCAGACTTAAAAACATTATATATATAATATTCTATGTATGTATATTTAGTAGCGCGCGTGTATATATTTACGATATCATAGCTAAAACTGAGAGCGATTGACGTCAACGGCTGCAAATAGCCAACATATACGCGGATGCAGGCCTAGATTCTACATTGTACATACTTGTATGTACATATATATAAGTGCATTTAGCTATGTATCACCTATTAATGCACACTCGCATACACAGATTAGCTTCAATGTATTTGAACGTCAACTGGGTTGACAACAACGGTAACAAATGTATTTCTAAAAGTTTCTGTAAATACTCTGCGGTATTAGTGCATAATAAGTATGTATGTATGCAGCACACATACTCTTAAATGACCGGTATTTATATATTCGTAAATAAAACGGCTTATTTCCATCACATATGTTAAAAAGCGCTGCATAAACATTTATTTCAATTCATATACATATGTATATGTATGTAGCAATAAATATCCAAATATATAGCATGCGAGATTGCAGCCACAAAGTCAATCAAATTGGTTATAAGATCATTCACATAATGCATATCGAGTCGAGTATTTATAACAGGTTTAAATACATATTTTTTTAATATTACATAAATCTTTTTCATTAAAATAAGATACATTTTTTTCTGTCGGATAAAAAATATAAAATTAAAAAAAAAGTTTTAATAATATATTGTTAATTTCATTGGTAATTGGAAGATATTGCAGCAAAATTGACTGATTTATGCATGTAATCGATACCAAAATAAAGGACTACTATAGGCCATTACTTACATGTAATTTATTTGTAAACAATTACTTCAGTAAGGAATTTTATTATTCGCTTTAACTATTGGCAAATTGTAAATAGAAATAAAAAACAGAAAAAAAAGTTAACTTCGGCGGCACAGAAGCTATAAAACCCTTCACATATACAAAACATTCCATACAAGAACTTGATTTTGATCGTTTAGTTTTACTTGGCAGCTACGTATATGCTATAGTGATTCGATTATTCGGAGATTATAGCGTTGACTTATACAATAATCCGTGCAAAATTTCGTGAAGATATAAAATAATTTTGATCTTTGCGTTTGCACGGCAGATATATGCTGTAGTGGTCCGTAAGGTCGGCGGTTGCGACAAATGTGCAGCTTCTTCGAAAGAAAAACACGTGTGAAAACTTTCAGATCGATATCTTTAGAACTGAGGGACTAGATCGTATATATACAGACAGACGGACATGGCTAAATCAACTCAGCTCGTCATGCTGGTCAGTCATATACATATTTAATAGGGTCTCCGATGTTTCCTTCTGGGTGTTACAAACTTCATGGCAAACTTTATATACCCTGTTCAGGGTATAAATATATTAGTGAGTTACCAACATCGCCGTTTAAGCCACACCAAATATGTATTGGAGATGAAGTGCGCGTATATTTTCCAGTACAAGCTAACAAACATGTACATATAATTATACAACTCTATTTACATTCAACATTCATTACATTCCATACCAATTTTGCCTACTAACCGTTTATATGGATTTATTTTAATCCACTTTGTTAGCAATAATTAATTACCGGTTTTTTGTTTATTTTGTTTGCAACTTAATAAAGTGAGAAAAGTCAATACACTTACATAATAGAGAATAGAGAGAGTTATATTGTCAATATTAATAGTTTAGCACTAGTTATAGAGCATATTTGTTATACAAAGTGAGTCTGATGCAAGTCAACGCTAAAACTTTTTCATTCTCATTGGTTAATATCTGTTTTACACATTTTTTTTCAAGTAGAAGTACGCTTGAAAGTGAATACTTTTGATTGATACATTTAAGTTTAGTAATGGACTTAATTAAGGTAGTTATGCGCCCAATTCTAGTCAACATTTTGTATTTGAAGGTTATCAAAAAGTCGTTGCCTACATTTAGGCTTAACTTCTCATAAAACTCGTTACTAAACGCAAGAACTAGCTAAACAATACACAAATTTAAACAAAATGTATTTAAGTTTAAAATTTAACTCTTGAAAATCATATATAGTACATTTAATAAATTCTCTAAAGAAGGCAATAACATTTTATATTGTTTCAAGGATACGCTACCTCTCTGACCTTGTATGACTGTATGTATGTATGAATTTACCAACATATTAAATACGGTACAACAACCCTTTGGGTATACAGGGTTAAATTTTTTTATTGTTTTAACCTTTTTCTCCCTTTCATGTACATAACACAGCTGTGGGCATGTCTTTTCCGTATGCTTTGGTTGTCTGTCAGCATTTATAATAACATATTTTTGTTTTGTTACACATACTTATTATACTTGTACAATAATATTTCTTGTCTGTTTAATTTATAAATAGCGTTTTGGTGTATTTTGCTCTTCTTTTTCTTTGCCTAGCTATCATAGCAGGCGGTTCAGCAGTCGGGTATGATTCGGTAGCAGCACGTTTTGTTGGCGTGTTTCACCCTAAATGCGCATAATTCTTTTTTTACCTCATAGCTTTGAACTGATTTCTAAAGCTTACAAAAGTTCATACTAATAAATAGGTATCAACTAATTTATGTACTACTGTATGTATATGCAGTAGTGTGCTATATAAAATAGTAATAGATATGTCATTTTGTTTGATATCTGTCGTTCGCTGATGAGGTGATGATTTTTTTGCCTTGTTGGTGAAATTTCAAAAACTTTTAAATATTAAATATACAAAATTATGTAAATGGACATGTGCTCAAAATTTACCTGTCTTCCATATGTTTTAGTATTATGCAATGAAGATCGCAGATGTATTATTTCAACACAAACACCTCAAAACGTTTTTAATTAGTGAAATTAGCCTAGAACCTCAACTACAGCATTTTTTTTATTTTAATTTTTTGGAAAAATGTACTGTATTATTTATTTATTCATATTTTTTTTTGTTTTCTTTCAATCTCTATGTTCTCAGCAGTTTCTTAGTTACCGACCGCGCTACCTTGCGACGTTAGTCTGATATATTATCATTTTTTAAACTAATTAGCATAATTCAGTTGCCGTTGCTCTAATTAATACATTTATTGTTGTTGTATTTAGCTTTATTTATCGTTTTATTAGCTTTGTGAATCATAAAGATCGTAAAGCCTTCAGTGTTTTGTAAACATGTAGAAAACGTCGCTACGTCTTATCAGTGAGTAGATAGGCTTAGCGGTAAATTTAAGGTGTTTATAGAAAGCTGTGTATGAATGTATTTTCATTATTAATTAGTAATTATTTATTTTTAGCGTTTTTGTAATTCTTCGCTTTTATCACGGCGTAAGTCATAAAGTTTTCGATTTTCGATGATTTTCGAGGTTTGTTAGAATGTTATGAATAAGATTGTATACAAGTATAAAGATATTTTAAATTTTTTATACTGATACTTACTTATTTGTTTGATTTTTCCTTATTTGAGAAGTTGAAGGTACATAAAATCCCGTTGCAGTAAAAAATCTAGTTTAATTTTCATTTCGGTGTTTAACATTTAACCCTGCTTACAATAATGGACTTTAACATATTTGTCTGAGACCTAAACCCAATTGTGTGGTGTGTATGAAGTTGTTTTGCTTCTAAATTTGGGAGTATGAATGCTTATCTGACTAAAGTGAGAATTTATTATCAAAAACTGACAAAATGTCAAATTGGAAACATGCTTTCTTAATGCTTACTCGAGTTTAAAGCGCAAAAGGAATGTTCTATAAAATATATCTATAAAATTATAATTAAACCCAAAAAACCATAAACTCGAGTTTAAGGCACTGGAAGAACAGTCTATTATACCGATTATTTATGTAAAAAGTATTTTTTTTCTTTCATTCGTATCATTCATTTGATCATATATGAATAAGTACGAGTATGCTTACTAAATGCAGCAATTCCAGCGGAGCAACTGGAACGGTTCAATTAGTTATATTTAACGGATACTTACTTATTTCAAAATAATATTGCTAATATATAATTATTATTATATTTTGTTATTATGAAAAAAATTTAATTTTAAACTTGTATTTTTTTTATTTGAAATAAACCCCTTACTTTGTTTATAAACAACAAATACATATGGTTACTCTCTGGTACTACTTAACTTCGCATCTACAGTCATAGCCAAATTAGTCCACATGTATTTGATGCTATTTTTAAGCACCGCCGTTACCAAAATTAGCAACAAACGTGTTGTTAGCACCGAATTAGGAGCATTCGAAATGACACCAAGTATTTGCTGAGTAAAAAATGAACCGGCAGAAAAAAAAAATGCCACAATAAAATGTAAACAAGCGATGGTCTCGTTAATGACGAAGCATGTGTGAGTCACGTTCCACTAATTCACCGGGTAGCATTTAGCAACAAATAACTTGGTAGTCGATATGTACTCGTACTTTTGTTTGAATGAAAGTGTAGATATATGTGGCGTGCTTATAATACCTTTCACACTGCTACGTGCTAATAAACTAATTTGCCGGCAGACAAAAGCTATAATTCATATATAAACGAACAAAGCTTTGGTAGAAAAAAAAACTAACAAGCAAAACTTGTCTTTGTTATTGTCACGCTGTTCTTTCTTATTAAATTTAACAATATTTTTATTTATTTGTTTGCTATTGGCTTAGGTTTTTCTGGCGAAAAGGCAAAGTCGAGCAAAAAAATTATAATAATAAAAATATAAAAAAAAACCTATAACATGGTACTATTTATTTATCTATTTATATTTTTTCGCAGAACTGCGACTCTAATTTTATGTCTCAAGCAATAAAAACTTCATATTTACAGCTGTGTAGTAATAGATCTAGTGCTCGACTGTGAGATTTAGTTTGCTAAACTAGCATTTTTATCTTTAAATGACGCACAGTTTTCTATTTTTTTGTAATGACTGCATATCCCTGCCGATATATATGCTTATAATAAGCCCATATATCAACATGCATACCTGTATATCTTAAGCCTTTGATTTAAGGCATGAAAATTTTACTCAACTTTTTATACCCTGAACAGGGTATTTTAAGTTTGCCACGAAGTTTGTAACACCCAGAAGGAAACGTCGGAGACCTATCAAATTTATATATAAAAAATGATCAGCATAATGAGCTGAGTTGATTTAGCCATGCCCGTCCGTCTGTTTGTATAATGTATAATACAAACTAGTCTCTCAGTTTTTGAGATATCGATCTGAAATTTCCTTTTATCACTAAGAAGCTGTACATTTGTCGGAACGGCCGATATTGGACCACTATAGCATATAGCTGCCATACAACCTGAACGTTCGGAATAATGTGCTTGCATGGAAACTCTTTCATTTGGCGAGGTATCTTCCCGAAATTTGGCACTAGTTATTGTTTAAAGCAACAATGTATTCTCCAAAGAAATCGTTCAGATCAGATCATTACAAGTATATCATATATCAGTCAATTAAATTGTAGCTTCCGTGCAACCGAAGTTTACTTTTTTTCTGGTTAGGTCATAAGAGGTGGTGGATTTGCAAATGCGTCGCTTTACCGTTAAATTTGAAAAATGTTATATAGCACGGCTGGTTGGTTTTAAAAAAACAATTTACCATAAATGTTAAAACGATAATGCAATGTTCATTTTAATTACGTGGTTATAAATTTACCTCAGGGTTACGTATGAAACATGTTGAATCCTTCAGAGAAGAACAAAGCAAAAGCAACTGTGTAGCCCAAATATTCCAGAAGTACTAGTAATAATTAACATGAGCATACATATAGCTTATTTAACTAAATCCTACTATTTTTAAAGTTTGTAGGCTTAACAGCTTAAGAGATAGCATAGCATGTAGCAAGATTACAAATACTCAGCCTAAGCAGCTGGACGCTGCTGATAAGCGTTAAAACATAAAATGTGAGCCATGAGCGGAGTAAATAATTGGCTAACTGCCGGTTCACACAGGAAGACTTTTGTTGCCGCCTCTCATAGTTTGTAGGGAAGGGGTGACCATACGCTTTGCTTTGTAGCAGTCCACTGCTATGTATTGTAATTTGGTTTTCGATTTATTTTCATTTCGAATTTGAATTTTATCATCTATGTTATGCTTTGTATGTAGTATGTGAATATGTAAATATAACAGATATATTTCAGAAATGTTGAATAAGGATAAAACTTAGCCTGTGAAAAATATTTGTGTGTACCGCGTAAATGAAACGTACAAGAACTAGAGAAAATGAAAAGAAAAGTAATACAACAAATTGACCTACTCGAGTCGCCCAACAGAGGAGTTGCAGATAATAAGCATTCATACTAATGAGTGAATGCACGTCTCAGGGAATCAGTCGTATTTTTCAAAGTAATGAAACAGCACAAACCACAATGTTACAACAATAATATTAACAATAATACATTTGTTATCACTATTTACACACATGACATATTGAAAATCATAGAAGGTGAAGACGGAACGGCTCAAAACACAAACACAACCCGGGTATAAGTCGAGCTCTGTTGCTATCGTGGCTGTGGTTGTTATTATTATTTTGATTTATATAAACGGGTATTTCGACAGGCAATGAGTGCTGTCTAAATATTTTTATTGCTAATATTGCTTAACCATAAGTTATTCAAACAATTGCCCTGATAAGTGACTGATGTGTGGCTGATGTGCATGCAATTTAGCAAAGTGGAATTTAAAAAGAAAACTAAAAAACAAATTTCAACAAAATATAGAGGATTGAAACATTTTAGTTCAGCTATCGAACACATATATGGCTGTTCCGATAAAATTGTTGAAGTCCTAAATATTTCAAAAAATATATATAATAAATACATTTTCTAGTTTTTCTGTTCGCTTCATAATCATCTAATTTTTAAACGGTTCTCTTGAATATGTCTGCCCGTCGAACTTTCGAAAATTTAAATTTTGCCAACAAAAATATTGAAAACGACATTAGCGTTAAATTTGACAATTGTACGGCAACAATTATTATCTGTGGAAATGCCCCGTTAGTCTTCTTCGCTCTACACTGTGTGCATTAAAAGTTATGGAACCGCACTTGGAAGTGTTTAGTTGTTAAATTGCTAACCAAAGATGTTGTTGTAGTTGTTGACAGCGGCGTTCACAAAATTCTTATTCATTGGAATAAGTTCTATTTGAGGCATACGGACAAAGAAATTTGTAAAGACTGACGTTACAAATCATTTTAAGTGAAATAACGAAAATTAAAATTTTGTTTCCGTTGTAGAAAATATTAGAAATTTTTACTCTTACTTGCTAAATAAGTGATTTAGAAAATAAAATATCATTAAAAAGTAATGAAAACGTATTTTTACTGTGAAATAAAAAAATAATATCCAATCTAGAATATATTTTCTACAGTCCACGTTCTACTGTCCTTGACCGCGCTTTGTATTGTGCATAATGCTTTTTTCGCATCCTCTTTTGTTAGCTTATTCTAAACAAAGTTCATATATCTCAGCTTGAGCTTGGAAATCGAAAGAAGTGTGACTTTGAAGGAATGGAAAAGGTCCAAACTGTGAGAAGTGAACGTGAAAAATATTTATAAATAAAAATAATATGAGTATGAATTAAAAATTGAAATTTAACAAAATTCTATAGTTCATAAAACAAAGCAAAAAAATAAACAGTAACACAATTGAAATTACGAAAAATTAAAAATTTTAGTGGAAAAGTTGTGAATGAAAAGAAGGAAATACTATATAAAAAAAAGAAAAGAAGAAAATAACCCAAATAAAAGCATATTGAAAATAAAATAAAGATGACTTATCGCTTTTCTTAATTTAAAGACACTTTGCCGCATAAAAATGTAAAAAATTGATTTGATGTAAAATACTTGCGGTTTTGTCCAGCAAATCTTGTAATTTCCTTGCATAAATGTTGCTTCTACTGCTGTGTATTGTGCTAATCATTTGTCTGCCGATACAAAGTTTGTTGTGGTAAATTGATTGGTTTAACTTGTATTAATTATGTTTAATAATGCGTATGTAAATATTTTCATTTTACGGTTTAAAGTTAGCTGAAAAATTGAGAATCACTACATCGGCTTCAATTTCAGCTGGAAAGTCATTAAACACATATAGGGTGGCTTGAAAAGCTATGGTCTGATTTTGAGAATTTTTAGTCTTGAGATGGCACACCTTAAATTTACTACTTGAGATAACTTTATTGATGATTACATACTGTAAAGTAAAATAATTATATGGCATTTGAAAATGTGTTATATGGGAAGTAGACATGTTTGTAGTCCATTTTCACACATTTTCATATGCAATAGTCTGATATCGGTCTTTCCGCAAATGAGTAGCTTCTGTTTAGAGTATAAATATATTTCTTTACTGTATTTTTGCAGTTCAAAGTTCTAAAGTTTATAAAATAATTTATTCCGAAATATCACTACATTTCAAAAGACAGCAACTGATTGAATATATCTCATATTGCCACATTCTACACAAAATATGTGTACATACATATATGTATGTAAATGATAACCCTTCAGTATATTCTCTTTGCTTACAAAGCAATCTATGTAGTTTTTTTTTCTCTATGAAAATTTTATTTACTTGTATAATCTCTTGAATTTTTAAGTATTTATGTACCTTCGTCTTAATAGTAATCAAGTTATGCTTGCTTATTTATTTTCTAATTAATATTTATTGATTAAATAGTGCTTGCATAACGTATGAAAGGCGCCAAATGTGTAAATATTTATATCGCAGCCAGTATATTATAGAATTAAATAAATATATGTATATGTACCCTAAGTGCATATGCAAAATACAAATTAAAATTAGAGCAAATAATGAGCATTCAATGCAAGCTAGCTTAACGGTAACATTACTTTTGAGTGCCAATTCATTAAGGAAATTAATCACAAACTTCATATGTGAGACATCAGCAGTTTCCATGCAAACTTCTTTGCTTTTAATGAATGTAGATTACATCTCCCAGAAATACTCGTTTTCTTTCTATTGTATTTCTATTTGAAAAACATTTTATTTTTTAATTCATATTTTTCGACTAATTTGCCGTTATTGAAAGCAAAAGCCGACACGTCTGTTTACAATTTTTTGTTTTTAACTCATTTAAAATTTCCTTTGCCATAGATAGTTAAACAAAAACCAAACCAAAGATGCCTTTTTAAACTAATCCTGCTTGCCTACGGTGGCTTTTTGGCGACTAATACCCTTGCTATACTTGTACTGTTGTTGTACTTAAGTGCACACTTAAGCATTGATTTATGTGCATTTTTCCTAACTTACGCATTAAATAACTTGGATTTTAACTTTTTGTGTCTCTGCTTATCTGTCATTGCAGGTATCGACAGACACGTTTCAGTTCACGGCGTGTGCGGAAACGTGTTATCTTCAAGCATGGCGAGTGTAATGTGGTACAAGGCAATGTGGCGAAACGGCGACGCAGGTATCTGCAGGTGAGTGCTGGGAAAAATCCCATAAAAGAAGAATGAAAAAAATTTATATAAAAAACAACAACAAAAATTGAATATAACTCCCAGTTAAATTATTAAAAACTACTCATTACTTATATGCACTTCAGTAATTTATATTTATTTAATTCCAAAATATGCCAGACTCATTTCTGTTCTCTAATCTGGGAACTAAACTTTAAAAATTTCAAAAAAAAAAACACAATTTTTGGCAAAAATGCCATATTGGCAATTGGAATATTAGTAGAACATTTAAATTATTTTACTCTGTACTGATATTTATTGTATTTAAAAATGGTGAAAAACTAATTTAATGAAAACTACTTAAATTTTAAAAATGTTTCAAGTTCGCAGATATCCTTGTATATCTTGTAGGAAAGAGCTTGGTTTTATATAATTAAACGCAAACCGCTCAGGTTATCAAAATTCTATTCGCGTTAGAAAAGGGTTTCAAGGTCTATAAAAGAATTCAAATAACATTCGCTATAAGAACTTCATTAGAGATAAGTTCGGTATACTTAGTGGTCCGTTAATGTTTCCTTTTAAACGCGGGACTGATGACATGCTGTTCCATGTTGTTAAAATCATTTTGGCATCTTAAAGGCTTGCTGAGAAATACTCTCGATTTAAGGATATGGATATAGGTTATAGGTCTGGCCAAAGTGTGGTGCTAGCATTCTTTTATGACATCAGGTATAAATAGATATCAATTTAGTAGTCAAAATAATAAAGTAAATAACAAGTAATAATAACTTATAAAATTTAAAATTTTGTTAATTTAGTTTACGAAAAAAAGTTGAGTTTCTGAGCTAGTAAATTATTTTTATTTTTTAATAATAAAACTAGATAACTACATTTTAATATACAAACTTATATATGTATGTATATCAATTAATAATTCACTTGACAAAACAATATATTCTCTCCTTTCAGGATATCTTCACCACCCTGGTCGATGCTCAATGGCGTTGGACCATGCTCGTATTTGCGCTCAGTTTTCTCATCTCGTGGGCGTTATTTGCGTTCGTTTGGTGGGTGATCGCTTATGCGCATGGCGATTTCGAATATATTTACAATCGTGATTTCTTTCCCGAACGCAATGTAAATGTAACGCATCGCATGTGTGTGACGGAGGTGCGTAGCTTTGTTTCGGCATTTCTCTATTCGGTGGAAACGCAAACGACAATAGGCTATGGAAATCGCTTCGTGACGGAGGAGTGCCCAGAGGCGATATTCATAATGTGTCTGCAATGTATTTTGGGTGTTTTCATACAAGCATTTATGGTTGGTATTGTGTTTGCGAAATTGTCGCGTCCCAAGAAGCGCGCACAAACGTTGCTCTTCTCGCGAAATGCTGTGATTTGTCATCGGGATGGGGTGCCATGTCTGATGTTCCGGGTGGGTGATATGCGAAAGAGTCATATTATTGAGGCGCACGTGCGGGCGCAGATCATTAGAAAGAAGGTTGGCATTCGCTTTTGTAAACTGTTACAATAACTGTATACAAATTAAAATTTCTTGAATTGTATTTTTCAGATTACTAAAGAGGGCGAAATATTACCGTTCTATCAGCAAGAGCTGACAGTCGGCGCAGATGGTGGCGAAGACCGGCTAATGTTTATTTGGCCCACAACGATTGTGCACAAAATCGATCGTAACAGTCCGTTGTACATGCTTTCCGCGTCGGACATGTTAAAGGAACGCTTTGAGGTTGTTTGTATGTTAGGTGAGCATGCTTAACAATTTAAAATTATGTAGTTCTATTTAATCGTATAAAATATATTCGTTATAGAGGGCGTCATAGAGTCCACTGGCATGACAACACAGGCGCGCAGCAGTTACCTGCCTTCGGAGATACTCTGGGGTCATCGTTTTGTGAATGTGGTGTCGTTTCGTAAAGAAACGGGCGAATACGAAGTGGACTACACCCTATTCAATAACACTTATGATGTAGATACACCACTTTGTAGCGCCAAACAACTGGATGATGTGAAGGCCGAATATGCTAAAAATTCCAAGTTGGGCTTAGGTGAGTGGAAAAACGCAAATTCAAAAATTATTTTGCAAGCAATGCCAGTTTGTAGTTAAAGTGTTTGAAGTTCACTTACGAAACTAATTCTTTATTTTACATACATTTGCAGAACGCGCCTTTTCCGCCGGTCTTATGCACATACCATCCACCATATCAGTGGATCGTTTAGATCCAAACAGCGACGAGTCGTTGGACTCACGTCTGCAAACACGCAACAATTCCATCCCCAATGGGGTGCTTGCCGAGGAAATGCAACCGTTGAATTGTGGTGGCGGTAGCACAAACGGTAACTATCACTATGTGCCACCCTCGTTTACAGTTGGCGGCTCCGCGATACAAATACCCTCGTTGGCACTCTCCACAAATCTACATAGTATTAATGAGAAAACCAATTCCGGCAGCAGCAGCAGCAGCAGCACCAATAATCTCACCATTAATCCCACCACCACGCCAAATACACTCTCACCAGCAACGGCGAGTACTACATATAATAATAACAACAATAACAATCAAGATAGAAGTAATGGCGGCAACATCAAGAAGACACCATCAAGTGGTCGACGATTATCGATCAAACAAGATCAGTTATCGGTCGATTCGATTTGTTGATAATGGCGGCGACAAAATGACACATGGACATACCACGCGTATATCGGTGATGGAATGATTGTTGGTGTAATGGTGTGTGTATAAAAGCAAGGAATTTTTTTTTTGTAAAGAATTGACTGATCGTATTCATTTGTCTGCCGCGCAAGCCGCTTTTATTGCAAATAATTTAATTTTTTTTCGCCTAAAATTAAATTACAACGTTATTGATTAATATTTAATTAAAATAGTTTCTTCCATATATACAGCTTTAATTGTAGTGGAAAGTCATAAGCGCAATTAGCGGTAGATTTAGAAAAAAAATAAGTTAATATTAGTTGAGAGAAAATTGCAGTGATGTGAGCAATGCCAATATCAGCGCTATTTGTGTAATCGTTTCATAAGCGATAACTCTTTAGTTGCCTAATTATGGTTTCAAATGAATATAAGTGCTTTCAATGTCAATTAGGAGTTGGTTTGAAATGTAGGAAAGCAAAATTTGCGCTGGTTTATGACTCACCCGTTTGCCAATAGGTCGACGTGATATACGAGAAGCCGTTATTTAATCGAAAAAAGTCGTCAATTAATCAATTGTTTATGCGTCATTTTGTCCATTTACCATTAATTCTTGTTTACAGTGTTATATTAATATGTTTTGTTGTTGCACGCGCGAATTTACTATTATCATAATTATAATTTTATTTCGATTTATTATCGGGATATGTTTATGCATAGGTTTTATTAGTAAAACAACAAATGTTTGAAAGTTTTATTTTTAAACTTTTAAAGACATACTTTATAAACACACACAAACAGTTAAAAATAATTATTTACACATGCATAAACAAAAGTAAATGCAAAAATAAAATTGCTCGTAAAAAATCAATGCTTTGCAATAAATAATTATTTAGTATCCTCCAAGCTGCTAGTGAGCGTTTTTTTAGACTATTCCTGCAAATTATTTTTAAATTATTCCCAAACTACTTTAAGCCTACAGAGCAATTTTAAATTTATTTTAGTAATTAAGTTTAATAACTAAGAGCAGAAAATTAGAAATTTTTTAAATATTAAAAGTAGGAAAGTTGGTTTACAACTATGGCTGAAATTGAGCTTTTAAAAAACGAATATATGTTAATTCAAAAATTCACAAAAATACAAACAACTCCAGCTGTAATTGAAAATTGAAAAAAAACAAATGTTCAAGAATGCAAGTAAATTACGTTCACTTTACGAGACAAACTCGAGTTTATCAGACACTGTGTTGTTAGGTTTAGTTAGAGTTTATGAAAATACAAACAATGTTGCTTCTTTGACAGTACATCATTGCAAACTCCTGTTACTGTTGCACTTTTGACATGCTTTCATGAACATAAAGTCCTAAACCAGAGAATGTAAATGAATTATTCATATACATTCTCTGCTTAAACACGCGTTTGTAGCGAAAAGTGAACGTACTATGAGCAGCAAGAATTAAAATAAAAACAAAATCAAATATTTTAACCAAATGTATTACATTGGAAAAAATGAACACTCAATAAATGTGAGCAGTAGAATCACGAAACGAATTTAACAGTTTATGGAGACAATTACAGGCGGCTACGAAAATATGCGTACACAGAAAAACAGCTATTGTTGACACACAGTTTTAACGCTTATTGGAATTGCTGGTGTTAAATAAAGATTTATTTAAAAACACTGTTTTAAATTAAATGTCCAAGAAATATATTTCCCAAATGTATGTACATATGCATGTATATTTAATTGAAAAGTATATTGGACAATGTTGATATGATAATAAAAGTTGGCTGTTTATATAAATGTACAAGATTTACCAAATAAACAAAAAATTTTGAGCGAAAGAAAAACGCAGAAACACTGATTTTAAAGCAAGATATTAAATAACTATAACTATTAGAATCTGTCCATAAATTTTAAAGAACGTATTTGAGGATAAATAATTATTGCATATTGCCAAACAAGTTTTAGATGTGTGTATATTATATATGCTAAGATTTTCGAAAGTCTATTATGAATTATACATACATATGTTTTTTTAAATTATATAAAATTCTACTACACAGACCATGCTATACTTATACAGTTACAGCAAGTTTCTGAAGTAAAGGCCAAAAAACGGAAGTATTACTTTTACACATAATAAATTATATATGTATTTATGTATGCAAAGACAAAAAAATAAACAAAAAAGCTGATACATATTGCAAACAATTTGGAAAAGTTGAATAAAAAACGTTTGAGCAAAAGCAAAACGTACATTGTGTGAAAAAAAAAATTATTGTTGTGTTTTTATTAAAAATAAACTATGTGTGGTCTCCAGCAGCGAACATAAATTTATAGTCGCCGAAGCCATTAAATTAAGTTCCTTAAGAGCAATATAGATCAATATAGATGTCGTTGAATCATAGAACAACTGGTATAATACTTAAGCGTAAACAATTAGTTTGGTTTTCAACCGGTTATCCCATTTTAATTTTATTTTTAATGAAGGAAGCCTCCTTCTATTCAACATTATAACGCTGTTGCGAGCGTTCATTTTTAAAATTTTCAATAAGACAGCAGCATTCAAATATAACGAACGAACAAGTATTGTTCTCAGTGTAGAAGATATTTTATTTACTTCAAAATGCTCATGACGAAGTAACCACAACAATTCTCTCTGAATATTTATTTAACTTCTGATTATATTATAATATTACATACATATATATTCATACATAATATTATATACTTATTTATACGCTTTATAAACAGTTATTTTGCAACATCAGTTGTAACAGTGGCGGTGAATCAATTATACGATCAGTTCGCTATGTTAGTATTTAATAATATAAAAAATTACACGATTTTAGGCGCTACTTTTAACCGGCTTTCGATTACTGCTTTTGATGTCGACGGTAGCAGAAAATTTGTTATGCGCTTTTAGGCGCAAGTGGTGATTACTTCAATAATAAATACAAAGTAAGAATGCCACCTCGCTTTGGAATTTAAAAATTACCATATATGAAAAGAAGGTGCATTAAAGTAATAACACATGGACTGTAAATAACTGGGCCGAACAAAGAAAACATGGTTATGTTCAAAATTGGCTTTATTCATCAAATAATCTTCATCAAGAGCAAACCAATCATTTCAGCGCCGCTCTAACATTTCAATACCACTTTTGTAATACAATTGGTCTTTTGCCTCAAAATTGGCCTCAGTTTCAGTGATGACCTCTTCACTCGAGTGGAAATTCCGGTTTATTACGTTTACAGGTTCGTGTTGTTGGTCAACAGTCAGCAAGCGCGGCACCCACTTTGAGCAGATCTTTCTCATGGACAAATGTTCATACAACATAAAGCCAACACGTTCTTTTGAAATTCTTACGTTGTTAGCTATATCACGCAACTTCATTTTTCGATTGTTCAGAACGATTTTGTGGATTTTTTTGATGTTTTCTGGGGCGTGGTGGTTTTGCATCATTGGTGTCTCTACGCCCACGTTTGAAGTCAGCAAACCAACGTTTTATTGTGGTTTCTGATGATGCTGAATCCTCATAACACCTGCTTTGCTTGGACGTTATTTTTTTCCATCAAGAAGTAGTGTAAATTTAAAAAACGAAATTGTTTATCATGCATTGTTTTTAAAATAACAAAAGTTTTTAAAACAACAAAAGTTTTTAAAATAACAAAATCATGTAATTTGACCAGCTGTCTTTTGAAGGTTAGTACTACCTGAAAATGAGGTTAATTCAATAAAACTAGCGCCATCTATGTGTGAGGCCCGTTCATTTTCAGCCGATGTGTTAAGAGCTAAGAGCTTTCTCTTTTCAGTGCGCTGGTAATAGACACGGATTTGTTGTCGCTTTATTGACGAGGTTTGGCCATGAGAAAAGTGGTTTTTGCTGAGTTATGTGCTTGCATTATTGAATCCAGAATATTATTGTGGAAGCTTAGACTTCAGCTCTTCGTGCCTTTATGAAGCGATACAGATTGATAATTTATAATTAACGCATGTTTACGTTAGTTCAGATATTATTTCTAGGTTTGATAATTTGTACAATTTTGCTCTTCCGATAATAGCATAACAGCAAGCATTTATATCTTTCCTAGTTTATTGGCGTTAAACCGTAGTAGTCATTCATATTTTTGAACAAATGGTTTTTCACGTATATTGGAATATTAGTTTTTTTCGATTGGAAAATAACGAACACTGCTTTTATAAATATTTTTTATTCTTGGTTACTTAAGGACTTGTTTTAAGTAATATTTATTTACAGTTTTCATCGATTTTGATTACTTAAACTTGTCGATAGTGTTTATCACGATTTCGTTATTTGCCTTAGTTTACTGAAAATGTTTACACTGGTGAAAAATACACAATTTTGTTAATTTATTTCGCAAATAATTTCGTATCAAAAACTCTACACATGTGCTTGCTTAATACATATTCATGTATAAATATAATCTTTAACGTACTTTGTGACTTGTTTTTCATCCCAAGCCATCGCTAATTAATAATGAATACTCTAGTTAGATTAAAAATAAATGTGCAATAAGTATGGCGCTAACAATAGCAACCATATAAACAAAAATATTAACTGCTTAAAAAATATTATGTAACCTTAAATAATAATAATCTCTCCAAAGGTCGTCAGTTGCGCTAAAATCGATACAATTCTTAACTATAACGGGTATAACAGCGTAACTGAATTTTGCGAATTAATTATCTTAATTCCGAAAAAGATTCTTATAGCGCTGCTTTAGTTTTTTGCGCTTTTCAGCTAATGTGTTTAAATGCACCTAAATAATATTTGTTGAGCCGGGCAAAAAGTATTGTCAAGGAGCGCGTTATGGACAACTAATTCTGTAAATATAATTATTTAATTAAAAACTGGATGTGAAAATCTAGACATATTTCTTTATTTAAATAATAAATTTGCAGAATTTGATTTAATGACATTCTTACAATTAGCAATATCTAACTAATATAGTCATATAGACTTTAGATTTAACTATACAATAGTTAGTATGCCAGAGCAATTAATTATTTAATGGAAAACTGTTATTGTAGCTTAAGTCAAACACTTGATGGGTGTTTTTATACCAATTAAATTAAAATCCAGGAAGTATAAAGTATGTTTTTTTGTTCTTCTTATAAAAAATTTCAAAACTTATCGCACACCCCAACAACTGAATAAAAATATTTCTATCATTCATATGTTATCCATATCGTGTAATCATTTTAGTGTAGAGTTCGTGCCAGTGACATGTCGGCTTCCGTATTCGTACGATAGAGCTCATACCCCTATGTACAAATGCCTGGATTTTGTTGTTGCCATCATAAAATCATATTAGCACCCAGTCGCATTTCTATTGTATGAAAAGTGCCACACAGTTTTTAGCATCCCCTGCGGTTAATGCTGTGACACTGATTAACTTTTTATTCAATTATGACAGCTAGAAAGTACAATAGGCGCTCAGCGTGTTGTTGTTGTCATTTAAGCGAAATTTTTGATTATGCTGTCCACACAATTAGTTGGTGTTGCTATAATGTGCACATATAGTATAAATGTATGTAAGTACTTAGGTCGGTAGGAGCCCTTCTTCAATGACGAGATAGATCTCAGGTGGTGCACGAAAGGAAATCGCATACATATTTATTGCTATTGACTGTATGCTTACGATAATGAGTGTTGAAATTTTAGAGTACAGAACGGAAACCAAATATTATGTCCAAACATTTAAAATTTCTTTTCTAATGATATTACTATGTAGTATGTATGTCGATTATATTGGGCACAATGAAACTTTTCTGATTAGAATTATAGCTTCCTACTTGTTTGCTCGAGCGATTTATTTTTGTGTAATTTGAATATTACAACAAAAACAACAATATACTTGTATAGGTATAGTAGCCCTATGCGCGGTAGATTTATGGTCTTCGCTTCGACAAGCAGCGCTTATAAAATATTTGTGGCTGCATTGAAATGATATGTGTGTATGTATATATAGAAGTATTATTTACAGAAAGCTAAAGCTTTGATGCGATTGTCGACTGCGGTTGAATTTATTAAGCAAATAGCTGCCATGCAATAAGTTATAAGAAATATAAATATTATAACATAAAACAAAAGCAAACCAACGAGAAAAATTTGTTTATTGGCGCGTTGTAATTAAAATAATTTAGACATCTTTCTACTTTCCCCAAAAAAAAGAGGGGGGGGGGGGTTAAATATGCATAAATGTATAAAACTATAGTATATTCAAATATTGATAACCAAATTATTCGTTTATAAAAAAAATACAATTTCAAGCCAGATATTATTTGCTCGCAAAACATTCACTTTTCCATGGTAACGAAATTAAACTAGGTTTAAATATTAAAATCTCGCTCAAACTCAAAACACAAATGTCGAGATAGGTCGCAACAATTGTGAAAAAAAATACCCTGAAAATTTTTCGATGCTTGTTAACGTATTATATAATTGTAAAACTATTTACAATTGATGATTTATTTCAAAATACTGAATCTTCATTACTTATATGAAGTGTGTGAGAATATTTATCAATGGTCACAAATTGCCTCTCGATGATTAAGCTAAATGCCTACAGGGCACTCAGGTGACACACGCGTACATTTATACATATGCATATGCATTTGTCGAGCAGATTTACTTTTATCGTCTCGATGCACACTTTTCCCGCGCTCAGAAGCTAGGCATTTGTTCTTCTTACATCCTCAACTATCTGTCTAACAACAACAACAAACATTTGTAGATGTGTGGGTGTGTGTTTTTGCGCTCTGCCTACAAATACTCATGTGTAACTGACATGTCTACACAAAACGTTTATTTGAAATTTTGCGACTGTCAAGTGTTTGTCACTGTTGCTGCCGTTTACAACTATTTACTCGTACTGCTACAATTGTTATTGTTTTTGTTATTGCTGTTAATGATGATATTCTCAACAATTCGACACAGTCACTCGGCCACTCGCTCAGACACTCGTGTGAGTTTGTCCAGTTTATTGTGTGGCAGTGAACGAGCCGCTTGGACAACCGCTTTGCAAGCAAAATTACCGTTAAAGTGTATAAAGCTCACTTGTAAAAGTTCACTGTTGTTCATTAGCAGCTTTCATACAAGAAGGATACTCTGGTGCAGTTTTAAAGGCTAACAAGTGCTGATAATACCAAAAAATGATCGAAATCTGTAATTAATTTAAAATTGCTTTGTACTTTCGGAAATAATGCTTCGTGTGCTTTGAAGTGCAATGTTTTCAATGTCAGCCAATCGTTGTGGCATTAACTTAAATGCGTTTTTGAAGTGCTTGTACTAATTTTTCAAGTATCTGCGGCTATCGATTAAAAAAGTGTTTTATTTCTCATTTACTTAATACTCGCAGCTTATGGTGATTGCAAATTATTAATGTAAGTATAAGTACTTAGTGTTTTCTCAATAATAATTCAGCTGCCTTAAAGGTATTGGTGAATATCATGGTAGTTTAATAATAAAGAGTTCTTTTCAAATAACCTATGCAAAAGACAAGCCATTCTCATAAACTCGCAAATTCGATAAATTTATGAAATGTATACAAAATTTTCACATCAAGATTCTAATTTATAAGAAGAAGGTAACAATTTGAAATGCTATCAGCAAATTATACAAAATCTACAAAAATGTTGTTGCGTTGTCATTGTAGAAGTATTTGACGGTTTCCTTAACTTTGCATCTTATAGAGAAAATGTAATGGAAAGCTTGTAATAAACGAATAGAATTATACAGGATAAACGAAAAATATACTGTTTCCTCATATGTACTTCAATGAAATTATCGCCACAAAATGATTGAAAATGTTGCGAAAGTGTTTTAATGTCTCAATTTTATAGCGCATTCTAGCTATTAGCGTAAATTGAAATGTAAAGTAAGCTCTTTGGATTTTTACATATTCCTCAAACTCCAAACAAAGTCATTTCAACCAATTCATGGAAAATCAATTTAAACGTTGTATTAACTTGAAAGCAGCTCTCTAGAAATTAGGCCCTACTACAGTTTTATGCCTATATTACTTTTTCGAAAGCGAGTTGTCTCTCAATGGTCGGTATTAATTGGTCTTCTGCTGCAAATTTTGTAAAATCCACAAAACATTTGGATTTGTCAGATAAGGATGATTCATTTGCTAAAACACCTCCATAATTAATATGATGCCTTTGTAACCAAGCAAGTTGTAATGAGATGAATCGCTCTAACGTCCTTTATACAGCATTCGTAGTGATGTTTCGTAGCAATAGTTAAGCCACATTACTACAACGGGGAACCGGGTTAGAGCTCAAACGAGAACGGTGGTCATCTAAATTATCCTTTACCGCGATCCGTACAACTCTTGTTATACCAATTGTTGACGTGAATTCCAAAGGTCAATAGTTCAAGTACTCATCTTTGCCGAGCAGTACTTGCTCGTGGAAACAACTCCGCGGAGCCTGTACTAAAACTTTCCACTACTTTGCTACCTACCAAAATAAAACCGTTGAATTTCAGATATGAAAATCTTTAAACAACAATTTATTTTCTCGTTTTTAATTTTTTGAGCATTTTGCGCCGTACCGAAGTATAAAATTTGAAAATTGTGACTTCAAAAACTCAAACACAAAACAAAAGAGGCTCAAACAGAATAAAACAGACATGGCTGCGAGTATTTCATGTAAATCCTCCATTTTCATGGGCTTGAAATCATAATGGCTGCCCTTAGCATCCAAAGTTAACCAGTTCATTTCTAATAATTCCAAGAAACTGTGACGCTGCCAGTGATCTATTAAACCGGCTTCATGTAGGCGTGCCAGAAATTCATTCAACGGTTGACGATGTATAGAGTTCTCCTGCAATGGAATAACCATTGGCTGGTTTCGGCTAAAACAAATGTTGGATAAGCGAAACAGCGGGCGAGAAAAGTATTTTTGTAGCTCATTGTAGATGGCCCACATATCGGACACCGGAAAAGCATATCCGGTATCCAGAGTGTCACGTAGTAATAAGAGCTCAGTGAAGTTATCAAAAACGGTAAAGTTTTTTAGATATTTGCGATATTCCATATTATTACTAATTAACTCAAGCTCTTCACTGCCAACAGCCACTTGAATGCCTCGGCGCAATAATTCGGTAATTGTTTGGACCTTAGTACCGATCGGTGCATTCACAATAAAGCTCTGCAGGTAAGTGCCGTATGCTGTACCGACTATTACACCCGCCAGCGAGATGGTAAAACACAGCAGCTTATGTATGTTTGAAATGCGTTTGTCAATATGAAATGCCATACCCAATAAACCGGGCAACAGTGGAATATTAATGAAGTGCTCGACCACTTTCAGCGATTGCTGAGCTTGCCAACGCGCTATGCAGTTCCAAAAACAGCAGATCAGCATATAGCTGCAGCTGAATAGAATTATAACGTTACTTTGAATGATACTGTAGTAGAATGACGATTTCGGTAGTGGTTGCTCCAGTGGCACCATCAGACACCAATCGATACTTTGAAACACAACCGAATAGCTGATATTACGTTCACTGAACTCGATCGGTTGTAGTGAGCCCATGTCAATTGTTTTGTTCTTGAAGAAATTACACAATTCCATATAAGTTAAATATGTACGATCCATGGTCATGGGATGCTCAATTGTTGCATTGTGAAAATTTGCATATTCGGCCAAAGCTCGCCCTAAGAAACCACCAAGCGTGGCGTTACCTTTTTTAGGCGTGTACGTATAAATTTGCGGATACCAAGCTTTCGTAAAAATGCGCAATGGATGCCCATACATATTCGACAAATGTTTTGGAAACATTGCTCGGTAATGTGGTGGTGTAAAGCTGCTTTTAACTGCCTTTTGCGTGGGATATATGCGTACCGTCCAGTAGCTACCTTCTACCACAACTTTGTGCGGTTGCAACGCAATGACATTTAAAGCTTGATTTTCCAAACACAGCCTTAGTATTTTACTTACATAACGCGTGCTTGCTAAGTCGTCAAGTAGTAGAATAAGCCGAGTTTGTCTAATGCGCCAAAGCCGTTGCCAGAGCTTCCGCAAGAGACTTTCGTCCAACTTGTGATTGTGCTGGAGTTTTGCGATGCACAGCAGTTCCGCATTGAATTTGTTAATATAACGTTCGACGGGTGATGTCGTGCCAATATTAAGAAATGCCACCGTACCTTGCGTGTTTTGACTCAATGTGCGTAGTATCTTCATAGAATCTAGAGCAGTAATATTGTCCTCTTCATGGCTAGTGTATATAATTGTATTCACACGCCGCTCCTTCGAAGAGGTAATCACAATATCTGTCAGTATTTGCATGAATTCTTGTCCCACTGTCGTAATACCAATTAAATTAAGTATCGCTGTGAGATTGCTGAAGCTCTGCATATTACTTGATATTAGGATATACTGGCACTTACGACTTCCCTACTTTCTTTACTTAGTGTATCGCGTGGACTGGAAATTCGAATGCCATCGTTTGGTTTATATACAAACTTTTGTTGTCACAAGGATTAATGTACCGTTATTAGTTAAGTTGTGTACTGATTTAAGATAATGTAAATTTCGCCTTCGGTTTAATTGCCTGCTACAATTGTCTGTCAACTAAGTTTACAAAGTATACTGCTATTGAGCTGCTTCTAACAGCTTTGTGTAATGGTGTAATTGATTATAATTGCCGGAATTATTATGGATAATATATTTATTTATAGGGATAACATATTTTTATTTATTTAAATCACACTAATCATATAAATGTTTGATAAAGGTGTTCATTGCATCGTCATTTTGTTCCATTTATATAAAAATTCGCATAAGGTTACCAAGTTAATTGAAGATAACTTTTTTTCGAAATATTTAGTTTTGCTTGGTCTATGCAAAAGGTGGCAAAGTTGTGTATAACTACCAAAAAATGATCGCGTTGGAGTGTCTTTACAATACATATCATTCACTAATTACCACAACGCCTCAGTTGCTGAAAGGTTACAAAAATTAATGATAACAGATCACTCAGCTAAGAATTTTTTTTTAACTCTGTTTTCTCTGATCCAGACCCTGGTTATTGAAAGGTCAACGGAAGGTTCGTACAACAACTGATGTGTATATTCTGCTTCGCTTAAATTGGACTTAAGTGGTGTTTCCAGGGGAAAATTCTGCACCATAGCGTTATTTTCTAAGAATGCATTTGTTTATAGACCGTTAATTTGACAGTTATAAATTGTAATAACGGTTTGTTTACTGTCAAAGAGATTAGATTTTCCGCACAGCAGTTACTTGCATATAGATGTGTTTAGTAGATAATGTATATAATTTTGCGCTGACATCAATATTTGTGTATTTTTATAATTAACAAGCGTATCAATTAAAAGCAAAACTAAAGATTCGTACACAACAACAACAAAATGCGTACAAATAAAATAGCTACCAACACGTTCGCAATAAATATAAATGAATATTTATGTAATATTCGTGATTTATGCCAATTTTGACGTCTTTCACACTTCGATGGCAGTATAACGCGACAGAAAGTGGGCGGCAGAAGAAGCTACTAATTTCATTACATTCGCTGGTTTTTGTTTACTTTTACACTTGTTGTTGTTGTTGCTTTTTGTAAAAACAATTGCAAACTGTCTAAATATTTGTGCACTTGAATGCGATTTAACACATATGTACAAACACCGACACATATAAAACGTTATATCTATATGACAGCTGCAGTAGACTATGCAAACGTGAAACTACCGTAGCAAAACAGTTAGCGAAAATTTTGCACTTACATGTCAGTTAATAAGCAAAAATAATTTTTTTCATTTACTAGCATGTGATTAGTCTACTATTAATAACTATTATTTACCGTAAAACATAGCATAACTTTTATAATCGATAAATTATTGCTAGAAATTTTTCCAGAGTTTAATCTATAATAGTCATACTAATGCTTTGGAAATAACCGGTTTTTAACGAAACTAATTTTCTTCTCCTTTCCAGCTTTTCTTAAGTGCCATTTCTGCATTAGTAACAGTTATAAATTTGCCACTTTGCATTTATCAGATTTCCATTGAAAATGCGCATCAACTTAATGAACAGCTTACAACCGCCACTGAGTGAAAAAGTATCTTCTGCTGGTTCGGTTTATTCCACAGTTACAACACCTTTGCAGAGATCATCGCCACCGCCGCGCATTCAACGTCAAGTCACTATAGAACCGGAACCGGATTCACTGAACAGCGTAATCAGTAATCCAGGGTCATTTCCGATTACAATCGTACCAAATCGTCCAGCGAGTTTTTATGGCTATGCGAAAACTGGCGGTGGCGTTTTCCAACGACAAGCGAGTACCAGGTGAGCAATAACTCTCTTGGTTTTATTAATTAAAGTGAAGAAACATCAATGGCCGTATGATTTGTTGCATGTGTGCTTTTTCTTGATTGTTATAAGGCATAGGAATAATAAAAGTGTCCATTCAAACTTTATCGCCCAAAAAATAATTAAAAAAATTAATTATATTTGTCGTTAAATATTTGCAAATGTTGTTTTATAGTTGTTAAAGGAAGTAAATAGAATTAATTTATTAAAAAGATTCTTCTAATATTATTCAGTTCAAAGATAATTACTAGTTTGTTAGCCTATATGTATTCAAAACACTTCTTCTTGCTCAAATAGAGTGATCAACTTGTGCTACAAACTCGAAAGTAATATTTTGTGTGTTTGAAACAAGTATCAAGTGTTCTCTTTGTGTGCTATAAGTTGCCTTAAATTTAACTGGATATTTTTCATGTTTAACAGTAAACAATGCTTAACTGTAAAAGCAATTAAAATTCAAATTTTTCAACTGTGTCAAACTGAAATTTATAAAACATCTTTATTTACTATCTCTATAAATCTGCAAATTGTGTTCAAGCTTTACTGTTAAACTTCGAAATTGCCAATGAACTCGAGTTTGTGCATTAATTTAAGTACCGAACATTTGAATATAATCGATTAAGTGCGTTTTATGTCAGGTCAATAAAACCAAAGTGATAAGACAAAGGTTTGCATGGTCAATACAAACTAACGGAGTCAACTCAATACATTCAGTTGAGCTCATTGGTTTCTAAAATTTATTTGGATTTAAAAAATCTGAGGTACCTTAATACTGAAACCTGACTTACCTGCAGATAATTAAAAAAAAAAATTAATATCTCAATATTTAATTAAGAGTTTATAGTGGGTTTGGCCCAACTGAACCTCTCAATTAAAGAAATGAAAAACTAGAAAAAATGTTGCATCGAAGCTATAATACCCTTCACAAATACCCAAGATTCCTTACAAGAACTTTAACCGGTCAGTTTGTAAGGTAGCTATATGCTATAGTGCCTCGATGTGTATAATTTCTTCGGTGATTGAATCATTGTCTTAGGCAATAGTTGAGTTTCGTAAAGATATCTCCGCAAATGTACAAGTTTTTCATATAAGAATATATGCTATAGTGGTCCGATATCGGCCGTTCTAATAAATGAGCAGCTTATTGGTGAGCAAATGACGGGTGCAAAGCTTTAGATTGATATTTCAATCGTGTAGAAGTAATATTGCTAAAAGACAATGCAATCTCAAAGAAATAATAACATATGGCGAACATGTGTGTACATATATCTTAGACCAACAGACATATGAACTCGTGTGCTAAAATTTCAAGCCACTATAAGCTTATATACACACCCCCAACAATACGCCTTCGCACACGTTACACTGAAGCGTGAAAATCAAAGCAAAGCACTAAACGTTTTAGTCAACACTGCAACAGTTTGCCTGAAAAATACGCGTACATTTGTTACTGCCGCTAAAAGCTTGCCATGAACAGCACACCAATAAATAACCGATTAAAATTCGCCTTTCATTCGTTTTAGCAACGAAATAATAAATTGAGCAAATATGCATAAATCGAAGAAAAACACGGTTAAATGGGCTTTTAGCAAGTACATCTGCCTGACGCACTAAAACGTTATTACAATATGGGTTTTCATCTTTTCTATGCTTCATTTTGAGCGCTTTGCGTGCTGAAAGTCAGTAGAGTGATCGTGATCGCTTTGGCCGGTGGTACGCGTGCGCGACTGAATTGCTGTAATAATTACTTAATACATACATATGTGCCGATAGTGAAGTCGCGCTTTATTTGAAAGCGCTGCAAGTGTGTTTCACAATTTTTTGAAGTTATTCATTTGTCCTTCAGGTATAGTTTTGTGTTAGAATATAGGCGAAAATGCAAAATCCACGTAGTGATGTGACGATGCTAAATGGCGCTGAGGAGGCGGTTGCCGAGAAAGAGGAACCAAATCCATTGTCCTTTCAATGGAAACGTCAGTATATGCGCGGTATATCTGCCACACCGTCACAAGCCGGCGTCTACTATGAGGCATTGAAAGGATCGAGTGCCTCACTGGCGCGAGGGTATGTAGGGAGACAGTATGTTTTTTTTAACACTTTTAAAAAGTACCTACTTAATTTCTTTGATGTAGTGAAATGTTAGTCCAAATTAGTGTTTTTTGCTTTGGTATTAAAGCTAGCCAGGTCTTGAGCTCGCTGACTGTGCGCTCAAGACTAGTCAAGGAGTAACTTTATCAATAACTTTCCTTTGTTATTCGACTGGTTTGGTTTGGGACCGAGTCGGTACTCCGGTTTTGTTCGCCTCGAAGCACTGCGACGTTGGATGTGGGTATTTGGATCCTTATTTAGGAACTTTGGGAATTTGGGAAAAATCGAGAGACTTTATAAAATGTACATACAGGTACATAAATGATCAGCATGACGAGCTGAGTGAATTTAACCATGTCCATATGTCTGTCTGATTTAGTTTTCGAGATGACGATCTAAAATTTTGCACACGTTCTTTTCGCGCTAAGAAGCTGATCATTAGTCGGAGTCGTCGATATCGGACCATATGAATTAAGCGCTTGCATGGAAAACTTTTTCATTTGACAAAATATCTTCACGAAATTTTGCACGAATTATTACCGAAGGCAGTAATGCAATAGCCGAAGAAATTGTTTAGATCGGACCACTATAGCGTATAACTACCATACAAACTGAACAACGGGAATCATGTACTTGCATGGAAAACTTTTTCATTTGACGAGATATCGTCACGAAATTTGGCATAAATTATTACCAAAAACAGTAATGCAATCTCTGAACAAATTGTTTAGATCAGACTACTATAGCATATAGCTGCCATACAAACTGACCGAATGGAATCAAGTTCTTGTAAGAAATCTTTTGTATTTGTGAAGGGTATTATAGCTTCGGTGCAATCGAAGTTAAGGTTTTTACTTTTTATTATTTTCAAAAAACCTGTACAGACTCTAAGCATCGAGGTGCTTTTTTTATGTGGCTAATAACTATTAAATAAATAAATAACTATTTCGTCACCATTTAAACTTTCAATTTTCATAAGATTTAAAAATGCATGTGCAGTGTTGCGCTCAACCAGCTCAACATGGAATACTAAGAACAAAAGCAAAATTATATTCGTAGAACTAATTGCCATTCGCAGCTGTGTACCACATACAAAAGGTTGCTGTTGCAAATGTATAAGTGAATTGTTGTAATGCGTTATCTTGCTGAGTGATATAGAATGAGTTATCTCAAGTCTTATCTACAGATGACTTGAACTTGATCTACATGCACAACAACTCACACACAGCCACTTACGATGAAGTAATTAATTAAACAACAAGTTTTTTTTTTTATCAACGTAAGAGTAATAAATGCAGAGATGGTGACATAAAAAGGTTTGGAGTGGATGCACTTTAGGTAGAGGAGCAGTTTGACTTTACCAGCAACTCATCTGCATGCTAGTAATCTGTAAAATTTAATATTAGTTAAGGTTTTACTAAAATGATGTCAATCGGCTATAGGCATTTAAATTTAAAAATTTATCTTTAACTTTCTTGTTTGAGTCATAATTTAAACCTTATAACCTAGCAGTAATCATCAAAGCATTTGACCTTCAACTTGATCTCGTGCGAATTATATACCATAATTACCAGCTTTGCTAATATCTGTTTACACACATATACATGTAGTTGTATTGTGCAGCTGTTGTTGCGAACAATCTATTGCACTGAATTCTCCACCCACGATAAACCGACATTGCCTATTAGTCGACTTCAGACTGCAGAGGGATGCAAGCAACAATTGCCGCTGTCAAACGGGCTCATATATTTGTATGTGTATGTATGCAGACTTAACATACACACTTTATTTGTTTGCGCTTCCCACCGCGCACTACTCCTACTATTGTCTGCTTGCCAATTGAACGCAGCGATTAGTGGCAGTTTCATGGCATGTTGAATACTGTGTCTTGTTGTTGTTTTAGTGCAATTCACGTCGACAAGAATAGCAACCGTAGCAACCGCAAGTTCAGCTAAAAGTGACAAGTACGCATAATTATATGCTGCAGATCCAATAACTAAAGCTGTGGTTATGACCGCAGGCCACAGGCTCAGCACAAAGTGACAATTACAAGCAAAGCATACATACATACATGTTGGCATTGTGGTCGTTATCAAATAATTGCTAATTTCACGGAAGCGTTTGACAGTTTACATAGTTTTAGTTTAGCTGCAATCAGCGCTAGTTGCCCGATAGTGTCTGCGGTATTTGCATACAAATTTCTCAACACATATCTCAGTACATGCAAGTCTTCCGTGCAGTTTGGATTTTTAGTGCTTTGAGCATCACTATGGACTTGAGGCTTATGCTTTGTTTTATATGCGAAATGCCTACATTTAATATTGCTTGCTGAAGGCATATTAAGGTGGGGTCACCCCTACAGCATTCTTCTATGCTGCCCTCAACTTTTACACCAACTCTGCTATTTAAATTCACTATAAGATTATAAAAATATTCAGCACATCTACAAAATCACTAACCCTGGTATCATGCACAATATAGAAGTCAATAACTTATTTTTAACAGTTATATAATATTTTTTCTTTGGTGTCTTTCTATTAGAATGTTAAAAATTATATCAAAAATATATGCATTTTATTTCTAATATACGAGCCTCGTTAAATATTTTATGATTAAACAATTCTTTAACATACAAATCTATCATCATTGCGCTTACATACCGGTCTAAGTTCGCCACTAATTGACACCTAAACAAATAATCAGCTGCCAATGCTGTCAACATAAATTAGCTTAAGCGCTTAATTGTGAATCAAAACAATTCTAAACTCTTTGAACTGCCCTCAATAGTTTTTTTCTGCTTTCTCGTTTAGCTCATGGCATCTCATGCAGTTGTGTTTGTAAATATATATCTACATATCGCCATTAAATAACTGTCGGCGAATAATAAATATATTCAGAAAAATTATACGTGTGTGTGTGTGTGTGTGGGACCCAAGCTTCAAGCTGATATGATTATTATTTGCTTAGTTTTAAAAATTTTAATTAATGGAAGCCGCAACTCATAGAAATAGAGCAGTAGTAACAATTAAAATCAAACATAACTGGGGCGAATGAGCCGCTGACTGAAAAAAAGTAAAGTCGGCTCAACAAGAGCGATGATATTAATTGGTCGCGTGAATATTTTGTCTCAGTTATAAATAATTTAATTTGAAGTGGAACTATAAGTTTAGTTTAAATAAGTCAATACAATACGAGGTGGTTCGTATGGTGGAATATATATTATATATACATAAATACTTGTAGACATTCATATGAGTGACTTGGTTATAGGTATTCTGAGTAGCGCTGACCGCTAATACGGTTTTATAACGTTTTCTGGCTTTATTTCATGTATCTATAATACCAGTTATTTTGCCAAGTCCAGCGAAATGATTGTATAATAGTGTTGAGGTAACCTATTAGTATCAACGAGACAGTTCTTGAAACTAAAAATTTGGTTTATTTTTGAAATATTTAACAGCAAAATGCTAAGATCCGCCACGCCCACGCAAATTTTGGTACCCATTGTTAACCGATATAGTGGTTAGCATATTTTTCCCTTAATTAAATTTCAAAATTTTTGCTTTGAGAACCGGATTTTCTCAATTCTTCTTCTTCTTCTTCGATTTTCCGATCATCATATGAGACGGTTGTGTTAGATAATTATAAAATAATTTATAAATATTTTAGTGTTAATTATAATCTTGCTACATTCAACAGAAAATTATTACAACAACAAAAATGACAATTGCCGTATTACTTGCAGCTCTGCTTCCAGTTTAAAACAGTTGTATCTGTTCTATCAAGTAAATAATTACAAATACAGGGTGACAATCAATATTTTTAGCAAACAAGCAAGAGACAATTGCTACAACACTCTGTTTTTCTGTGCTCCAGAACTGTAGAGTGAAAGTGCTTATCTAAGCGTAAATTGCATTTGAGTAATCAATTGTTTATTTCCGCTTTTTCTGCCAATATTCAGTTACATCGCCAATTCAATCAATTTGATAACATTTGATTTCCATTTACCGTAAATAACACAACATCTTCGTCTTATGGGGAAAATTCAAAGATAGATTCTAAATCGCAACTGTTTTGTATATGCGTTGCCACTTATTATGTATTAGTATATATGTATGTAAATATACCTCATTGACAGCTGAGCCCTTTTAAATGCCTTACATACATACTTATATTGATTTGCATTTATAAATATGCGTCTCTATAAGCAATTGTGTAAGAAAAAACATTCCATTACGTTGCGGTTGCATCATCAGACACTTCGCATATTTCTCAGTAAGCACAACAACAATACTAAGCTACTAATTTGATAGATAATACTTGCATATATTTCTCATATAAGTATCATATGCAAATTTAGCCCAGCCAAGTTGGGTGGAAGTAAGTTATAGACGCTGTTATAGTGATAATTAGCGAAATTTTATTCGGCCTACAATGTTTTGTTGATACACTGAAAGAAAATTTGTGTGGTGATTTCATGTAGCTATATGCCTCCAGCTGTTAATATTATAGTATTATTCAATTATGTATATTATCATAAGGCATTTTTTATTTATTTATATATATATTTGCATTTTATTGTACACATTATTTTAAGTTTTTTTTTTCTAATTCCTTATAATTTGTAAAATATTTCAATGAAATTCGTAATCTTATACCATTTTCAGTAGGATTATTTTTATTAAAAGTTAAAAGTGATTGTCAGGGCGTATGCGTAATTTTTCTCGGATCCACTGCAACTATGCAAAATAGTAATAATATATTTTGTAAATAAATTCGTATCATTTATTCTATTAAGAAATAGAAAAATGTATTTTTATACAATTCAAAAAAATCCAAACACAAGACCGTTATATTTTATAGTGTATTTATAGCAATAAATTATAATATTACAGTTCAAATAATTTAAGGCTGTCAAGTTTGTTGTGTGTTGTAAGTATTATAAAGAAAATCTTCTACACTAAGAAATATTAGCTAATTAATATGATTGCATATGTAATATGTTTTCACTGGTTTGATGATTACTGCAATCTTAGAAGGTGTGTGTGTGAATGCATGTTCGCACGTGGGCAAAGTGATTGTACGTATTATGATTGTAGTTGATCTATGACAATATTTGTTAGCACTAAATTCTGTTGCAGCTGCTTTTTTTATAAGCACTCACCTTTCAAGATGTACATACATGTATTTGCGCATGTATTTTTGCAGATGAGAATAATCTGTGAAAATACACGGCTAAAATATACTCTGGAATAGACAAGTGATATACAATAAGACCCTAAATTGCAGCTCGTAGCGACTGGCGCCTCCATTTTACAAGCTAAATATTATTAAAACATATGTTCATTTCGTTTAGCATGAAAATGTATAAAAAGATAGCAGCATATACTATAGTACCACCATTTTTGGAGCTTTTAGCGTTGCTTTGAATAATAATCTCTGTCAAATTTCGTGAAAATATCTTGTTAATTAAAAAAGTTTTCTATATAAGAACTTGATTTTGATCGATATATACTTGTATGCTATAATATATCAAAACCTGCGATGGATAGACACACAGACGCACAGACAGATTCAAATTGACTCAGCTCGTTATACTGAGCTTTTATATATATATTGTATTTAATAGGGTCTCCGATGTTACTTTCTAGGTGTTACAAACTTCGTGGCAAATTTTATATACCCAGTTCAGGGTATAGTAAGTACATTTATTTTTACGTTCTCTGGTAAGTACCTATTGGGTATCTCTGCTGCTGTAAACGCTTATGGTCTTCATAATATACTTATAGGCGGTTGTGTAATGCACACAGGGCAACACAAATGCTTTATAAACTTTATGTAATTAATATATTTCAGCGGCTATTTGTTTTTGGACATGTTTTTTTTTCTTAAAGTAAATTATCGATTACAATGAAAATAGAGACTCAAGTTTATGTATGAAAAATATAGGTCTAGAATAAAAAATAATGTTACTAAGGGCGACCCTCGATCAGTCATAGATTTAAGTGTTAGTGTTATAGGCTGTACTGATTAATTTCTCACGACTTGGCCAGAAAACTTCAGTTAAATATAAAGTATAGGTCAGATTTTATTTAATCTCATAATACATTTTAATTTTCTACTGTAGAGTAGAGACGATAGTGATACTGTGGTCGGATAGTGATTAAATGAACTTTATCCTCTTAGTTACCATTGACACGCAAACACGAGCTTATTGGCATTTCTGTTATTAACTTTTTGAAACTCTCGACAAAATCAGAGTTTGGTTAACCGAGCTTCAACTCTGTATTTTTTGTTTATTTTGGTGGATATAAAAAAATTTACCCAAGCACACACATAAGAACACTGTTTTTCCTAAGAACCAAGTTCTAAAGCTCAACGCTCTTGGATGATTTTAGGCAGGAGGACATCCACAGAGTATGTTAGTTATAATATTAACAATTATACAAAATTAAAAGTTAATAGTTAAAAAAGAAAATTGTTAATATACAATTTTTCATACTGGTTTTGTTCTTCCTGATTTTAGATCGCGTAATTTCCGTCCGGGCAGCATGCGTAAAGTGCGCCGTCGCGCAGTCTTCAAGAATGGCGATTGTAATGTTATGCAAAAGAATCTGATGCGTCGCCGTTTGCGCTTCATGCAGGATCTCTATACAACGCTTGTGGACTCACAATGGCGCTGGACGCTACTGGTATTCGCACTTTCGTTCATACTTTCCTGGCTCTTCTTTGCATTGCTCTGGTGGCTCATTATGTATACACACGGCGACTTGGAGGAGTTGCATTTGCCAGAACATCAAGGTACACAAGTTTGCTAAACAAGAATAGTGGTTATTTTTTAAATAAATACTTTTTTGTTGCCTCCCTAGAGGAATCTGGTTGGACGCCTTGCGTTTCCGCCATACACGGCTTCACCTCGTGTTTCCTCTTCTCAATTGAGACACAACATACTATCGGCTATGGTGTACGTACCACCTCCGAGGAATGTCCGGAAGCTATATTCATGATGTGTTTCCAATCGATATTTGGTGTAATGACCTCGGCATTTATGGGCGGCATCGTGTTCGCCAAGATGACACGTGCCAAGCAGCGCGCCCAAACCCTGCTCTTCTCCAAATATGCCGTCATTTGTCAACGTGATGGTGGTCTCTCGCTGATGTTCCGTGTCGGTGATATGCGTAAGTCACATATCATTGGTGCCGGCGTGCGCGCTCAGCTAATACGCACGCGCACTACTAAAGAGGGTGAAGTTATGACTCAGCATTTCACCGAATTGGAAATAAGCGCCGATGAATGTGGCTCGGAATTGTTTTTCATATGGCCAATGGTTATCGAACATAAAATTGATGAGAACTCACCGTTTTATAATATGTCTGCCACCGACATTCTGCAGGATAAGTTCGAATTGGTTGTAGTTTTGGAGGGCACGGTCGAATCGACGGGCCAATCAACACAGGCTCGTTCGAGCTATGTTAACACTGAGATATTGTGGGGTCATCGATTTGATCCCGTGGTTTTATATAATAAAGAACGACAGGCTTATGAGATCGATTATGGGCGTTTCAATGAGACAACACAAGTGGATACGCCGTTATGCAGTGCACGAGAGTTGAATGAGATTTATAAGATTCAAGATGGCTTTAGAACGCCAGGTGAGTTGCGATGAAACAATTAAGCAGAGTATACATATTTAGTTAGAAATAGCGGTTACTGATTAATGAAGTAATTTAGTGTTGAGAGTGAGTGAGCAGTGCTTGCAGAATCTCAGGAAACAACACAGGTACATTCTTTGGCATTCTAACGCTCATTTCGGCATTCTTTGTTTTCCTTACTATTTTCTGGGAGCATTATTTGACTACGGTTTCAAGGTTTTAACAAAAACATTGTTTTCTTTGAGACTGAACTCATTGAGTTAATCGTTCATTGACATCCATGTAAAAGGTTGCATAGGAGCTGATAATAGCGCTTGCTGGACTAATATATAGAGATTCACTACAAACCGCACTAGAATGAAGGAGAGAATGAGAGGGAGAGAGAGAGGGAGAGAGATAGACAAAGAGAGGGAGAGAGATAGACAAAGAGAGAGAGAGAGATAGAACAAAGAAAATTGTGAGTTGTGTAGACAGTGTAGCTCTGGTTGGAGCGCGTTAAATATAATTAGTGAAGAAAGTAGTGAAAAAGGATACAAAAACCATTTTTTCTTGCGTGGATGCCAAAAAACCTGGTTCTGGAAGAGCATATGATTTGGTGTAGAGAAAACTTGTATGTTATATTTTTAGTAATATTTATTATTATATTAGATTGTATTTATAAACACATAGGTGCACAGACATATTAAATTTATAATCCTACATTTACTACAAACATTAATTATATTAATTTATCTCCACCTTTTCATACAGAAACCACATTCACCGCGCGTCAATTGTCCATCAACCACTCCGACAATTGAGAAACATGCCAAAAATCCTAAACAAATATTTATCAACTTTTATAAATGTATGCACTTCACAACATCATCAGAATACCTACAAAACGCACCAGCCTAAGCAAAGGCACTTATTGTTGTTGTCTAGCTATCAATGTATTTTAGTAAAAATTTGCATAGTTCTATCATCTATATGTATTATGAAAAGTTACTTCGAATAAAATTGTTCCTTAATGTTAACGGTTAATTTGTTTACTTTTACTAATTACTACCACATACTTCCTTACATATCAATGTTCATACATGTAATTAGCGGCCAACTACATCATTACATTAATCAAACTCCTGCCGTTGTGTTGTCCAAGTGCTGTAAGTTATTGAAGTCTTAATTGCAGATTATTATTAAAAATAACTTTAAACATTTTATTGTATTTTCTTTGCTTCTATTTTTCACTAAACCGATCTACTTTTCAGTACAACGCAATCCACTGCTTCGTTGCGCTTCTTATGAGCCGCATTCCAATCGTTTGAGCGCATTATCTGGCGATACGACGCTCGTCAAGCACTTATCCTTCACGTTGCCAAGAAGAAGGGCGAAGCCGACAACAAGAAATATCTACAATAAATCAGGCGTTGCACCAACGTCATTGCCCGCGTCACCAGTGAGCGACCGCAGTTCTGGCTTCTCTTCCATTGGTTCGGCGGACGAGCGAAGGTGCTGAGTGTATGCGAAATACTCCAGTGATATAAATAACTACAAACATTTTATGTAAACACAACTCTTTAATCAAGTAGTGAGCATATATTTTAATTATCAAACGATGCACAATTTAATAAAATATTTATATTAAAGCAGTGGCAAATCTGGGATTTCGGAAAGGGGGGTCGGAGGGGGTTTCGAAAAATTATTGTTATATGAAAGAAAATTTTGTAACAACAGATGTTGGTGAAAATATGAACTAATACTGTTTGTTTTCTGTTGAATAGGAACATTTTCTTCTCTACGGACGAATAATACGTGAAAAAAATTTTCATCTCTGGTAATGTAAAATAAATTGGTCCTGTTTTACATTGCATAAATTAAAGGTAATCCAGAAGCAAATGAAAATATATATAATTTGCTTTGTCCAAATCCTATAAACCCTCTTTTCAATTAAGTCATAGAATTTGAAGAACTTACACGAAGTGTATCAATAAGATTTGAAAACAATTTTGATAAATCGCTCATGCCATAACTGTTTCTAATTTGGTTTAATCGGCCACTTTAAACTTGAGTTTAAACTCTTATATTAATGAACACATATTAAATAAACTCTGAGTTTAGACATATTTTGCAATCCTAATCTTATTGCAATATAGAATTAAACTTTTTTAAAAGTGTATTTTTTGTGCAAAGATGAATAGGCACTAAAACAACAAATAAACTCGAGTTTATAAACGTCAATTAGAGTTGCAAATAATGCCTTAAAAATAACAGAATTAACAATTGAATTAAATTATGCTATGTATTTTGTAATCCCAAATATGAAATTAAAAAAAATTTAGTACAAATTATGGGGTTAAAAAAAATAATTCTACAAACAGTAAAATCAGATAATAACCATGCCCACTCCCCATATAACGGTTTTGCTGAACACTACTAAATGTGCGATAACTCACTGAATAAATGCGCCACAACCATTAAATTTCACAACCAAGATGCTACGGAAGGGCTTTAGAGAGAGGAGAAAGGGCGTGACACCGCCCACTTTTAGGTGAAATCCTATATTTCTGGAACTATTTAACCAATTCTAACTAAATTTGGTGTTTGTGTAATAAATTTTCAAATTCCATCTGATTCTTTCACTTTACTGTATAAAAATCCAACATGAATGAAGTCAACAGAATAAAACTTTGCACAAATAGGGCTCTCAAGCTATTTCATCTCACGCCCAAAATTGTTGAAATCGGAATATAACTTTTCAAGGATCCAGACAGCAAATATGTGGACCTCAGTGCACATACTTAGCTGATTGTTTACGGTAAATATTGGGCAATCTGTGAGGCCGAGCGTTAAAATTCGGGGCGATTATTTTTTTGAGGACAGCATGTCTTTGCGCCAAAAATGGTTAAACTCGGGACAGTACTTCCTTTAGCCCCCATATGCCTTATATAAATATTTTCGAACTTCCAGTTGACTTTATATCGCATCAATCGGCCAATATGTAAGGAATATTGATTAAATGAAGAGATAATCTTTTTCTAAGAACAGTGTATTATTCTCTTGCGTAAAATGGATGAAATCAGGGCAATACTTACAATAGATCAATATAAAATTTCGCTAACATTAAAAGGTATTTCCCCGGCTTTGAGCCGTGCGAGTTGCGAGAGTATAAAATGTTCGGTTACAACTGTACGTAGTCCTTCCTTATTTATTGATTGAGGTTTTTAGTATATTTTTTAAACGGTTGACGAAGTTACTCGGAATTTTTAAACTATTTTGTTAGGACTCTATAGGGTATTTTAAACCATAAAAACACAAAACAACTTTTTGAAAATCCTGGCCCAACCTCTTAATCGGATTGCATAGAATGTTCTTACAACATTCATAGCAACCAAACCCCCATAAACCATATATGTATGATAATATGTTGTAACTGCCGAATATTCGTAAAAAACGATAACCAAATGTAAGCAAGAAATCACTTCGTGCAATAGATATTGTAATTCGAAGTATTTTCAATGTAAATTGTTTTAACATTTCGCTATTTGTGTTGTCCTTCACCCACTGCTGTCCCGCGGTTCGAGCGCTGTTACACCCACCTCAACAACTCACTCATATTTGAGTACCTAGTTTGCAGGGTGCATGTGAGCGTGAAAGTGCGTCTTTGCAACCACATATATAGGCCTCTGTTGATCGTTGTAACTGAATATCGACAAGCAACTGCCACTGTCAGCCATTGTCAAAAGCAGTGTACATATTACAAACACACATAGTCATATATTGTATGTGGCTTGGCTCGCTGTGCCTGCGCATACGCGTAAAGCTAAATTACAACAATATAAAGTCATTAAGCATAAATCATGTGGCAAACTAAATAAATATGTGGTAGCCGCAAAGCAACACTGTCGTTGTAAATTTTTGGCCACTCAATTCATTTGACTGCAATTTCTTTTTGTTTTTGTTGTCGGCTATTTGGTTTACATTAGCTTAATTGGTTGTTAAAAATATTTATTTTATTAACGCGCAGTTCATCAGAATGGAATTGGCCATAGGCAAAATGTTTGAAAGTGTGACTGAAAAAACTATGAAAAAGTGATGAAAAAGTGTGGTGGAAGAGGTGAGTACCAGCGCTTAGCTGCATAAAATAATTCATTTGTTTACAAAATTAACACAGCTTCTGTTTCCAGCTCTCGATCGTGGGTTTGAACTGAGCCTGCGCAAGGCTGCGTATATAGCACGGTTTTTAAATCAGCGTATAATATTCAATGAAATTTTGTTCAAGCATTTGTCATCACTACATTGCTCCAGTCAGCGATCGGTCTTTAGCGATCATTATTCAACGCCTTCACTATTTAGAAGTTTACTTGAAAAAAGAACTGGAAAAAAATTCAAGCAAATTGAAGAAATATGTTAAAAATTAGATGCATGTATATATTTACTTATATATTGGCATGTAACTGTTTCGTACAAATGTGTTATGAATATTGAAATATTATTCTGTTTTGCGGCACCATGCAAACTTGATTTCAATGCTACCATATTACTCGTTTTTGTTTAATTACTCAGCGCAGAAATATGTTTTATAACTGTATTTACTATTTCATGCTTATTTGGAAGTTGAAGTACTTTGTTGCACACCTTCCGCGACCACATGTTTAATACTTAAAAATAAAAAATGTAAAAATTCAATAAACTCGGAATCAAAATTGTGGCAGAAATCAAGTTCGTGGGTTGTATGCAGTTGCTGAAAGAAAAAAAAACAAAATAAGGCGTTTTGCGCCGATTTGTGGCAAGCACGATTTTTACTTCATTCACTGTTATTTTATTTGTTGTTTCTGCTACACATGTATGTATGTATGTGCTTTGCATAAATATGTGTGCACATACATATAAACATTTGTTTGATTACTAGTTAAGGCTGCCTACTAAATTTTTGAGTTATTATTTTTACACAAACTATTGTTGTTGTTAAAGTGGCTTAAATTTCAGCTATTAATTTCTGCCATGATTTTCGCATACTGATTTTGCTTTGCGAAAAATAGTAGAAAAAAGACATCTGTGTTGTGGTAGAAATGTAAAAAACTGAAGCAAAAATTTATGTAAGGTTATTTGTATGCATGTGTGTGTGCATTAAAAATTGGTGGGTGGGTGATGACGTTTACTGCAACTGCTGTGGCCACCGCCTTGCCACAAGTGGGCACTTATGCCACATGCAAGCATTATGCGCTGCCGCTTGAACGCTTTTGCGGTGCTTTTGGCGTGAGTTGTTAGGGTATTTTACTTTTTTATTGTTTATTGTTATTGTCGGCGCTTATTATTCTAACTGTGCTGTGTAACTGCATGGTCATGCTGTGAGTTTGCAGCTAATATTTCTACGACACCATTCTTGCAACGTTTATTGTTCGATTTTTAAGTGATCTATTGTTGCGTCAAAGTGCATGTGTGGCAACTTTGCATTGATCTTATTATTATTTTTTAACCAAATTTATAGTTTAGCATATTGTATTGTATATGTAAAACTAAATTAGTCATTTCAGGCAGCGGAGTTAGCTCGTACGCAAATCTGTATTTTACTGCCGCATGAAATATTATTGTAAAGTTGTTGACTGCACTTGTTGTTGTACAGGTATACAGTATATTAAATTTGATTGTCAATTGTATATTTTTATACTGAACAGTTTTGCTGGCACTAAGGTGTTATAACTTTTTGGAGCATAATTTAACTCTCTAAGAGTTAGTGTAAAATTGTGGAGTCATTAATCGCGCCACTCAGCTGATATTTAAGAGTTTAAACATGATCAGCTGGGCAAGAGACTATTTTAGAAAAAACTTAAACAATAGTTTTGCATATGTCCATAGTCTTGATGAGAGAATGCATCTGATAGATTGAACCTCTGTTATATATAGTCAAATCTATAAAACTCTGTTTAAAAACAGAAAGAAATTTAAGTATGGCAACCTTGTCGTTTTTAAGAAGTAATACGTAACATTTTTACTTTTGTTTCTGTGACAATATTTTTGGCAATCAAATAAGCAGCTTTAACTTCGCGAATATTTATGAGTATCCAAAATATGTCCTTTGCGGAATTCGGACTTTAGAGAACATATTTTTTTATAAAAAGAAACAATTAGCATATTTAAGTCAAAGGCTCGAATATAATTCAGCTTGAAACTCTTATTATTGAAACAGTTTAAAAAGTTATCCAAAGCGATAGTAAATGGATCAGCGATGACCAAGCACCTAACGCAGATATTTAAAGTCGTGTTTATCAGATAGAGGTATGTGCAAATTAGTTTAGTTGGTTATACTTGGTTAGATGTACATCGATTGCTACTCTACTGTGCTACTAAAATATTTGAAATAATACACAGTACGATCTACTACAGTTCTTTTCGGTGTAAAGCCTCTCTATTTCTTTGTTATCACTAAGGTTTTCAAAATACACAAAACTCTCTACGTTTTGCCTAGAAAACTGCTAAATCACTAAAAACGCTAAAATATATCGCTTTTTTCATAAAACAAAAACAGCATACATACATTTTACAATCAGCTCATATTACACACTAAAATAGCTGCTAGGTAAAAACAACAAAAAATATAAGTATTACTTAAAAAAATAGACGTTGATATTAAATATTATATTGCATTGTAACGGACACTTGCTACACATTGTAATTAATCGCTGCCGCAACAAAAGACTTAAGCAAGAAACTTTAATTTTTAATGCCAAATAATAAAAGATTTTATGCTTCGACCATTTGAACGCTTGGTGGGTGTGTGTGTGACACTCCGCGGCATACCCTGCATGGGTTGGTAATTCGAGTTGATTGCCGCCCATTTGTCTGCTTGATTGGCTGATTGCCGGCATGATTTTGGAGCCCAAATATGTACTTGTATATATATATGTGTATACTCGTATGTGTCTAGCAATAGTTACTATTATGCTCATATAAATGTTTTTTACACTTTTAATTGTTTTGTATATATTACTCAATTTCGCTGGTTAGTACATTGTATTTAATAATTTTTATTTTCGTGGGTGCGGGTTGGTGTTTGAGTGTATGTACCAGCAATTAAATGAACAGTAAACGGTTTACGGCTATAAGACAGGTGTTTGCTGCGCGTGTGCATGATTAAGTTTGAAAATGTTGCAGTCAGACATACATATTTATGTAATTTTAAATATTAGCTATAAACTGTTCAATTAATTTAGAGAAAATAAATTGCATTTTATTTGCTTTAAATAATTTTTAAAAATTTGTGTAACCCTCGAGTAAGGAGCAAAGAATGTTAGTAGACATTAACACGTTCTGTAGTTTATTATGTTAACTGAACCAAAAATGTATATTTAATACTAGCAGATAACGTTAACATACGCGATCTTTGAAAACATTAACATAATTTAATAGTTTAACAGAGCTTACATTTAACATAGCTGATCTTTATAATATTTTATGTGGGCGGTATGCCTACGATAACAGTGGCTGAAACAGTACTATTAAATTATAAACCACTTTTTATTGCTTCAATAGTAATGTTAAATTTTTCGAATATATGCGATTTAAAGCTTAAAGTAAGGAAGGGCTATATTAAATGTTGCGAAAGAATTCAACATTCATTATTCGACGATATTGTGTATGGATTACAATCAAATTTGTATCTTATTAATTTACATACATTAAGGTACCTCACATACAATTACCAACTTTTAAGGAGTAAAGTCGACTAGATGTCTGAAAATTTTAATATTAGTTATGTGAGGGCTAGGGCAAGTTTTCACCCAATTTTATACATTTTAAGCACAAAGATACAATATTATTAGAGAAACAAAATTTTTTATTCAATTTGATAACTTACATATTGACCAATATTTGCGGTAAAAAGTCAGCTTAAAACTCGAAAATTTGTCTATTGATCCGATTTATTCAATTTTCGGCATACTTGCATACTATTATCGGGAAAGGATTCTCTCCGAGTTTCTATAATATATCTCAGAGCTAAACCGATATTTTCGATAAAAAGTTCGCAATAGGAACTGGGGTTCACATATTCGGTACCTAGGGGTTTGAATAGTTTTGGTTTGATTTGGGCTAGTTTTGGTTACGAGATGGTACACTTCAAAGGCACTATTTGTACAAAGTTCCATTCCTTTATATTCATTGCTTCCTGATTTGTGTGCTGGAAAGTGAAAGAATCATATGAATTTAAAATTGTGGTAAAGTAAAAATATTTAACATCTATACGCGTGGAAGGGCACCATTTTATAAGCTCGAGCTTGAATCAACATGTGTTTATGATCATAGCTTAATCTTAAAAATTACATTTGAAAATGAATGGAAATAATAATAGATTTACGTACGTAACGAAATGAAGGAGCTTCAGAACGACATCTACATTTTTAAAAGTTCGTTTCACGTTAACATCCTATTTATTGTAGAAATATTAACATTTGAAGTGCACCAAAATTTTTTTCAAGTTTTGCTAAAAAAACTTAAACATTTATATATTTTTCCGTGCTTAGCACTAAATTAAATATTTTTTTATTTTTGCAAATTTCAAATTGTTAAATTTATTGACAGCTTATGTTCAATTAGTGCCTTGATAACCATTTAAATTTGAGCAAAACTAATTGACCAAAAGTGCGGCTACCACAAAATTGTTATTAAATGAAAAAATATTAAATAAATTCGCTAATTACTCAACATGCATTTAGTCGATCGTAAAAGAAAACTACGAAAAGACGCCGTCAAAAGTGTTTGGTTGTGAAAAATTGTCGCTGTGCGAAAAATGGAGTAACATGAAAAATCGGCGCATAATCTTGATGTGCGATAGCAATCTGCTAAACCAAATTTTAATCACATTTGCATTTGCATTTGGAATGCTTGCAACGCGAAGTCGAAATGCCAATTTGTATGCCGACTCTACGCGCATTAAATGGTTGCTCTAATGAATTTTACGACCAGCATTTGGAAATCGTGTTCAACTCACTGTAAATATTTTATGTCGACAAGACCAAACACTCATAAACCTTAACTACTACAAATACAACAAATACGAGTACTACTGAAATATATGTAAGCTTAGCAAAACTGCGCGCGGCAGCATATCTAATAAATCCGAGTCCTGCCAAGTGCCAAGTAACACACAAAGACAGTGGCACATTAATGCCGCAGATAAACGTTGCATATCATAAATTCGCACAAATATCATCAATAAAATTGGCATTTACGCGTGTGTTTGCAAAATTTGCACAGTTATGTGGGCATATAGTTATACGCCCAATTGGAAAATGTTATGAATTCATACCACTTTTTTGCGTTTATATAGAAAAGCGGCTGCTGAAAACAAATATTTGTACAACAGACTGCTTTTAGTTTGTTTATTTAACGTACGAGTTTTGTTTATGTACGCTAATTTAGCTATTTGCTCCAAATTCCTGCAGGGCTTAGTCTGCTAGTAGGCGAATGGTGAGTTATAGTCTGAAATTCGTTTAATTGCTGCTATTATGACGCCTATAATCAAATCATGCATGCGCGTTTTTTATACATACTGTATTTTAGAAAACTTTGAAAGTGATAAATGCAAAGATACTTTTTTGTATGAAATAACGCGCAAAAAATATGGAATGAAATTCTGTAACATTTATCGAAAACATTTTTCTGCTTTTACCAATTTTATGATTATTTAAAGTTGAAATTGGTTTTCAGGAAAATTTTTTTATTTGACGATTTTTCCGCATAACAAAAACTTACTTCTAAAAGAGAAAATATACTTGTAATCACAATCGTTGCCTACATTTTGGCGCTTTATTGAAAACAAGTCGGTTTAGTTAATAGTACATAATTTCAGAATACGTAAAGGCTGCATTATTTTTTAAATAACTAACTAAATATAATTAAAAAATTATGGTTTGGATTACACTATTTAACAAAAAAATAACATTTTCGTTCGAATAGCCGATTTCTTGAATTTTATTTGTAAAGTTGCCCAAAAAAACTCAGGTATATCTCATTAATATGTATAGCCTTACTATCTATAGATACTGGATCTTAGTGGTAAATGACATATTGAAAGAACTCGAGTGACGAGGCTGTCGGGCCTATGCAGATGATGTTGCTCTCTTAGTTAAAAGAAAATTAATGGTTATCGTCTATGAGTTAACACAAGGGTACCTCAATGTGGTAGCTAGCTGGACGGAGAGAGTTAGCTTAGCTGATAATCCGAATAAAACTGAATTAGTTTTATTTAGCAGGAGGTTTAAAATCCCGGAGGCACCCCTTTCCTTATTGCGTGGCTCTTGACTTCATCCTATCGAAAAGATGAAGTACTTGAGCCTCATCATTGGTAGAAAGCTATCATTGAAGTTCAATGTTGAGGAGAGGGTAAGGAAGGCATTGTTTGCTTTATATTGCTGTAAAGCAGCTTTTGGAAAACGGTGAGGTCTCCCACCAAAAGTTGTGCTTTGGCTTTTCATAAGCGGCAGCCATCAATGTACTTCTCCTAAGTGTCGCTTCTTTTAGGGAGGTATGCATCCATTCCGATAGCAGAGCTGCTATACAGGCCTTGATAGTGAGCTCAAAGCTAGTCAAGGAATGTATGAACTCACTAGCAGTAGCATCAACCTACTTTCATATTAAACTTGCCTGAGTGTCGGGCCACAGCTAAATCTCCGGAAATTGTAAAACCGATGAGCTTGCAAGAAAAGGTACCCATACCTAAATTCCATTAGTATGGGGACGAGCAGAGGTCCTTTGTCTTCGTGCTTAAGGCGCTGGATCAATAGGCTTTGAGCGAGTTCAGCAAGAGTTGGTCAGCAACCAGCACTTTACTTGTTGCGAAAGACTTCTGGTCTAGAGTGCAACGTGAAAAGTTCATTGAACTGTTAACCGCCTCAATAAATTTGTGCCAGGTTCCAGACGTTTTGTTCATATGCGAAGGTCCTTTTGATACCTACCTAGTAGTTCTGGGCATCACAACAAGCGTTAGTCAGCCTATTTAGCTTACCTAACATTACCTATGCATAGACAGCAGTAAATAATGAATTTCAATTACACTTAATAAAGTCTGCAAACAAAATTTTAAGTGTCTGGATAACTTATTGATCGTTGTTACGTTAACAAGCCATAGGTTTCGAAATACGTTTGAGATGACAAATTGTGGATATATGTATTTATATTTTAACATTGATATCTGTTGATTGTCTATATTGTAAGTATTCAGTAGCGATTGCATAATCAATGATATTACTCTTGTTTTTTGTTTTGTTCAAGTTAGTTGCAATTGCTGCAGCGTTCCGATGTAGATTAATATCTTTGGCTGATGGCAGAGTAGTCAGGATTATGCGAGGTAGTTTAAAAATGACATGCGCATAGTGAACAAAAATATTTTATAAAGATTAATTTGAGTACCAAAAAAAATTGTCAAAAACAGTTTTCAAATAAATATGTACAAGCAAATTAAGCGCTTGTCTTCCTACAAAAAATAATTCGTACAAAAAAATAAAAAATAAAAATAAACTAAAAACAAGAAAATAATTCATATATTAACCATTAATTTTCTACTAAAAAAAGTGTCGAATTTTTTTTTGCTAGCTTGCAATGCGTTTGCACCATTTTTCTCTGGTTGCACTATCGCAGCGCGCTGATAAGTATCATTTGATTGAGCACAAGGCGCTAGTAAATACCATTTATGCCAACGGCGCGCGTTGTGCATGTAGATTTCTCATCACCAACACAGGCACATACAAAATCGGACACTCTGTCCAAATCAAATTAAAAGTAAATTTTTATCAATTTTATCGCGCCGCAGCGCCACGAGAATAATCACCGCCACACCATCGCTATGACGCCATCGTCACTACAGCGTGGCGGCACAATCTTCGTGCTTAACAGTTTAGTGTTGCCTTTGGCTATAGGTAGATGTATGTGTATATGTGTGTTTGTGTATTTCAGCCATTGCGACCAGCCTAAATGACAAATTATGTTGACGCGCTGATCGAAAAGTCGCAGATAAGCCGCGGACGAGGAAAAGAAATATGGCTAACTTGATGCGGTCTGAATGAAACCGTGCTAGTTTTCCTTTCGGCTAAGACAATTATCAGAAAACGGGAACTTTATAGGCACTTAAAAGAAATGAAGTTCGGAAAGCTGTTCGTTTTATTATGCAGATTGGTGCAGTTGTGAAGAAGCAAGTTATGGATCTACAGAGTTCTATATTATGAAATATTATTTATTATTTAGTTAACTTACCGAATTATAACTTAGTATCAAACTGTGTATTTTTCTATGTGTGTATATATTATTTGTGCTCGATTCATGATTATGCGCTAGAAACTGCAAAGCTATATACCTTAGTTTTGAGGCTTTTTATGGCCGGGCATAAATTTAACAAGAAAAAACGTTAACTTCGGTTGCACCGAAACTGAAATACCCTTCACAGATACAAAGGTTCCTTACAATAACTTAATTGCGATCCAATTTCGTGAAGATACTTCGTCAAATAAAAAAGTCTTCCATACAAGCACTTAATTTCGTTTGTTCAGTTTGTATGGCAGCTATATGCTATAGTGGTCCGATATCGGAGCAGCTTCTTAGTGATAAAAGGACAGGTGCAAAACTTCAGATCGATAGCTTAAAAACTGTGGGACTAGTTCGCGTATATACAGACGGATGGACAGGCAGGCGTACATGGCTAAATCAACTCAACTCATCATGCTGATCAATTATGTATCTATTTTATAGGGTCTCTGACCTTTTTTTTCTGGGTGTTACAAATTTCGTGGCAAACTTAATATTTCCTGTTGAGGGTATAAAAAGAGGTTGTCTAGGACATGTATTTTGTAATAGTAGCCCTAGTTAAGATGAGAAATACTGCAAAAGTTCATGAGTATAAAAAATTTGTTGCCATTATATAATATGTGACACAAAGAGAACAGCTTAAGTTGTATGAAAAATAAATCGGATATGCAAGAAAAAAAATTATACCTTTTGCAATTCATTTAAATGTTTTAACTCTCACACTTGCACTACAACAAGAGCAACTTGCTTGAGAAATGCCAGTTTGCCCGCAGAAATTCTTTTTGTGCTGCACAGCGCGTTGTTATTGTTGCTGTTGTTGTACATTTTTCTGCGAATCACAGGAGATATTTGCCATAAATAAACAAAGGCCACCAAAATAAGCGGCGGCAACAATAGGCGGTCTGTTCGGTCAGTAAGTCAGCCGAACGGACAATTCGCAATACAGTGGCATCACTTCGCAGCACTTGCAACACCTGTTAGCGGCGGCCAAAAAGCAAAATTCTTAGCGCTAATAAGTGGTTGCTGCAAAAAGATGAAAAAATAAAAATAAATAACTAACAACAACAACTTGCATCAAAAAAGTGAAGCATTCAAGGAGCTGTCCGCTTTTTTCATGCACTTCACTTGAAATTGGCCGAAATTAACTTTTGCCCGGCAGAGACAGTGACCAATAAGAGAGTAAGAGGGAGTTGTAAGCACCTCGCTGTTGTCAGAATTGACGCACTCAGACCTGGCAGTGGCAATGACAATGGCAGCAAGCGAGTTCGTTGCCTAAGTCTTTCGTTGGCCGTCTCTTGTTTGTTTTTGTGTGTTTTCGGCAACTTTTTGCTGTTATGCGGCGAATGCTGCAACTGAAACTGGATATATTAAAGGCAAATAATGACAGCCTGAAGATTTACGATTTGTTGTTATTGCTGTGATCATTTGCGGCTGCTACAGGATACTTGATACTCGCTAGCGGGTGCTGGCAAGCAACAACAATACAAAAAACCTACTAAGGGCACATATAAACGCATACAAATACCATACAGTGTACTGAGGCAGCACGCTGGTTGTGTGTCAAGTTGCGTGTGGCGTTCGCAGTACTTAATTACCAGTTTCACTTTTGACAATATCTGTTTTTTGAGGTTATAAAAGTTTTGTTTGTTGATTTTTAGTTGCCTCTTATGATATGCTCCTTCTTATGCTTGTTTGTTGCTTGTAACCGTCTTTATTCATATATTCTGTAGCCGTTGTTTGTTTGTGTTTTTGTAACTGCTGTTGTTCTGTGGCTTACTACTGTTTCATTTTCATTTCTTAATTTCGGCACATGTTTTTATGTGTTTAAGGCTTTTACATATTTTTCTGATGGCTTTGCGCATTGTAATAACGCTGTTTTTTATTATGATGAGTGCAAAAAGAGGTTTTACGATGTGTTAATGGAAAATTTTATTTCACTTGACAAGTTGTTTGATAAGTCAGTGTTTTTGTTGTTGTATTTTTTATTGTAATACAAATACGCTGAAGGAACTCATATTGCAAGCGTGAATAATTTCAATAAAATTGTGTTTAACTATGTATGTACTTTGCAAATACTTTGTAGCGCTAAGGTAGCCAATTAGTATATATTCCCGTTAGTTACTTGTTTTTAGACAAATATGTGTAAGCTCATCAAGTTCTACCCGATTGTAACGTCCTGTTTTTACTTTTGTGTGCAATTAGCTTACTCCTGTAGTAAAAATAGGAGGCGTTGCAGCATCTCTCTTATGGGGTTACATACAGTTAGATTTAAAGAAAATCGATTTTTTATTATATTATTTTCTTAATGTACATATATTTAAGAATACGCACAGAAAATTTCATATCGTTCCGGTGAATATTTCCAAACTTTAAACGCGTTTTTCTCAGAATGGTGTTTTCAAAGTCGGTGACAAACTTTACTCGAAAACGACTAAGCCGATTAGTCTCAAATTTTAACACGAGCTTTTTAAATATATTTTTTAGTAATTAATATATAATTTTATAAACCATTTAAGGCCGAAACTTCGGTGAAAAAATGATTTTTTTTTTGAGAAACCGCCATTTGGTCAAATAATTTTAGTTTGTTTATTCCTTCGAATAATTACTAGATTTAACATTACTTTAACGAAATCTGTTTTGTTTTTTAATTTATGATGATTCAGTTCAGAGGTATCGTGGTCACCGTAAAACGTCTTTTTTGAGAGGAGCTCCCGGAGAGAGCAGCTGATTTCGCTGCCCTGTTTTTCACTGCAATGTCAATTGGTGGCAGGTTGAATAATAATAATAGTGCTCCTGTATGTAGAGAGCAAAGAGCCGCTGTATTCGTTCCAACGGTTTCCTGTATGATATTTTGCTAGAAGCGGTCCATCACACCAAAGCACCATAAACTAAGATTGGCTTGACTACCGCCGTGTAACACCAATGCGATGTTGTCCCTAGCATCTTCTTACATGCGTAGATAGCCCCACTGGCCTTATTGACCATCTCTTCCATATTGAGTTTTCGCGTCCGGTACTTCCAGGTGCTTGCTAGGTAATTCTAAGTATTGTAGTTAACTTTATCCCGTTGAGCCTTGGGAGTTTCCATGACGGCCTCTTATACCTCCTTGTAAAGAGTACTATATCCGTCATACCACCGTTTACCTCTAGATGAGCCGGTAATGCCTATTGGAGTATGACTTTTAGATCGCTATACATTGCGCTACTAACTATGTCTGGAAACTTCCGCGTCACTAGTATTGCTATGACGTCTGCATTGGCTATCAGTTTGGGTGCTCTTTCTTAAAATTTCCCAAAAGCTCATTTGCTACAATTGACCACAGGAGCGGCAACACTACGCCCTCCTGAGGAGTTCCTGTTCGTGCAAATCTAAGCAAACTGACTTCGTTCTATTCTGCATTATTTTTCTTGCTTTCAGACTATTAACGACTGTACCATTGGATGCATAATGAAATGCTACGCTTATGTTAAGAAAGACGCCTAGAGCATATTCCTTATGCTTTATCTATATCTAGGGTTAATGAAGTTTCATAAATATTTTAACGAAAGTGAGGGCTTAAAGATATGTTAGCTATCTTACAATATTAATTTAATATTTTGGGTTATTTTTTTCCGACTTATTGCCTAAAGCCAGAATATCGATTTTAATTATTCTTCTTATTCTGGAGCTCACATTTGACAGATGAGCTTGTAACACAAAAACTTGAAATTTCAACATACTATATAAATAAATATATTCTCTATCATTATACATTATTTTCCACTGATTAAACCTCTACGATTCAGCATTTTGTTTGCTTTCTTAGAATATCACACTCTACAAAAGTATTATTAAAAATGATCGTAACAACCATCAATGCCATAATCGTGTTTTTAGGTAGCTCTAAACTATCCAAGCTCAACTTTCGTTCGGTTTTGTTAAACAATTCCTGTACCAGGATAAACATAAATACATCCTGCGGCAGTAGATCTTTAGCTACCAATTAATAGCCTTTGTCCACAACGGTGTGGAAACATATTTAACTGATTCTCTTCTCATCACATACCATATCATTTTATTTCATGTCTTCTCATCTCTCTCATATTACTTTACAAAGCTCACACAGCGCTGACGGTAGGATTCAATCGACTAGAAATACTCTTAAGATATTCTTAGTTGAGTTGTGGTTTTCTACAAGTATATTTTTGTGCAACTCATGCAATTTAAACTTCGAAATCACCAACGTGCAATGGAACACTGAGATATTGACTCTCTGGAAAAGCATAATTTAACCTATTTTAGAATGTCGGCTTTTGAGAAATCAACAAAAATTTAAAATTTCCTCCCATTTTTGCAAGTGTTTCATATTGTAAGGATTTATAAGTTTTAAGTGTTTTTTGGGCTTTAGCGTATTTATAAACGCATTACCATGTTCTGAATACAGTTCCTGTAAATCCAAATTTCATTTTATTTTTGGATTTCTTTCGATAAATTCACTGCTATGAAAGAATTAGTCTGGAAAAAACAACTATAAATATCAATTTCATTGCACAAAGTAACATAAATTTATAACTGCCTGCACTTTGCTTAGCACCAAAAAGCGCACAACATATTTTTAAGAAATGCGAAATTCCGCCAACTGTGACAAATTACACTAACACCAGCACACGCATATACATATAGGCAAAAGCCATCACGCACTTTGCTTACAACATAGTTAATAACGGTCAGTTTGCGTTGTCGCCATTGGCGCTCACGTCAACTAAAACAAGCAAGAGTGCAGCGTCCATTATGCCAGGCCTGCAAGGCGGCTCATCACCGCCAATGCCAAAGTGTTGATTGTAACTTGGAGGGAATAATTTCGCTTCTTTACTTTTTTGCAGCCGATTTCGCACGCATCTTTCTTGCTGCTCTTTCCAAAATTTTGAAAAACTGCGCACCTTTGCAGTGCTCTTGGCTTAATATTGTTGCCTTTTTGCTGTTGTTTTTGTTGCTTTTTATTTATTTTTTAAGTTACTGAGGCGTTGCCACATTATGTGGCGTCGCTGATTTTCGCATGATTGATTGCGTTTATTTCGCGGCCAAGCGATTACGCTATCAGCAACTGGCACACAGCTAAGAGGCAGCAGTCGCGCATGCGTGTTGCTGCAATAGCATCGTTTTTGTTGCTGCTTTTACTATCAACACAGTCGTTTGTCATGCGTTTTGAGTGCCTCATTTTCGGAGTGCATTAATTTTAATTACTTTCTCCTGATTGCATTAATCGCTAAATTTTATGTTGCATATTTTTACCGTTGATAACTTAATTCCGCATGCGTAGGGAAATTTATTGGACGCAATGCAATGGAAATTACCCAAAATTTGCCAAGTATTAATATGAAGGTTGTGATTTTCGCAAGCTCATTGTTGATATAAAAGAAAGAAGCTTGGCGTCTTAGGCGTATGTTTGTGGTTACTTATACTTAGTATTCATGAAGAAGTAAGTTGGTGCATTCTGTTGCATTCAGCTTATTACACAAGCGGTTTCGTGCCCAGTAAAGACTAATTTATTAGCAGTATTTTATAGTTAAGGCTTGATACAGCCAAGAAATTGATGTTACTTCTGACTTTAGGAACTTTTGAAAAGTCGATTTGGTTTTAGACGCTGCAAGTTGTTGCTTTTGTTGCTATATATAAAGCACCTTTTGATCAAAGTGCATAATTGGATGAAATTCCGAAGCGTGGATCTAACTATTTTGACAATGGTCGTCATCCAGCTTATACATACTTTTTAAACTTGAAAACCAATAAATAGCAGAAATAGTGATTTAATAACTGTAGAGTTAAAAAAAACTGTAGAGTTTTAAAGAAAATCATAATGGATACTTTTTTCAAGAAATTCGCAGTCACAGTCCTCTTATAGCATGACAGAGCTCGAGTTAATTTGAAATATTTTTTGTCAAATTTTTTTTGGAATTTATTCGATTAGATATTCATTTTTGCTATAAAGTAAGCATAAGGCATTACTTCAAATTCAGCTCTCACTAATTTTGAAATGCGACTACTTGAGAATATTCATTCTTCATTACAGTTCGTTTATAACGGCATGTACGTACAAGTCCAGTTTTTATAGCAATTTAATTGCTTTTTTGCCGCAATAAAAGACGTACAAACAGCAGCAACAAGTTGTGCGTACGTGCATGCGTGTGTGTGTTAAATTAAATCCGTTTCGGGCGTAATTGAGGCGTGCCACAGCAACATGCCACACTGACAGTTCCATTGCCTATCACGCTACACACCTGATGGCCGAGGCTGAGCTGTCAGGTGTAACACTTTAATACTCGTTTCCCATTAAAAACTGTCAAAAATCATTTCAACTTTTCGCCCACGAAGGTGCAACAAAAATGTCAAAAATTCAAGATTTCACGGCGAAAAAAATTCACTGAAATTAAGTAAAATAATTTGGGAGAAAATTATATTCAAAGCAGCGGAATTTCGATTGAAATGCAATTGTGCTAAAAAACAATCTTTATTTTGGATAACAATTTACATATATAATATATTCACAGAAAAGTGGCATATTGGATTGCTACATAACTACAAAAAAATTTCACTTTAAATATTTTCGAATTATATTGAAATTTAAATTTATTTACGGTAAAATGTTACTATAGCTGTATGTTTTTGAAATGAGCAACTTATATAATATTAAATATAAATTTATGAAAAAGTTGTCAAAATACAGTCAAAACTTCAAGCCTTAAAGTACCACCTCATTTATTATTCCTAATCAAGCGTTGTTGACATCAAAAAATCGTTAAAAAGCCAATAAAAACTTACGTACGCGTAAAGCCGCATGCGCAGGAAACGCCACTCAGGGTCCAATAACTTAATGCAAGAAGCGGTGATTTATGTGTAAAGGACACCACAGCCGAAAGTTACTGAGTGCAACAATAAAAGTGATAGCAGTAGTGACAAAAAACAACAAAATTAATAATTTACAGCTAAGTTATGTGCGCATAATAGACACGCTGTTTCGGACGAAGGCTGACTGCCGATGCAGCAACAACAAGTCAACAAAAGTTGCAGCGTGTTGCAGTCTGATTAATATTTAAATAATGTGCTTGAACCTTCTGTATGAATAAAATGTATGCTGCGTTGTATGTGTGTACCGCGTGTAAAATTTGTGATAGGCCACGTGGTGAAGTATCCGCCTGGGAAAATGCACAGTGTCAGTCACCGACACTGCCGGCTGTTGTGTAGAGTATTTTAACTAAAAAATTAAGCATACAAAAATATTATACGAAAAAACATGAGAGTGTTACTCCTAATACAAATCAATTCTTCGTTTCAGCTTAAACCCATTTAATTTTGCCATTCGAGTATGTTTTGCATGACTAGCAAATACATGTTTGAAAGCTTTGGAGCCGCTCGATATCATTTAAAAAGGTAACAAAACTCCTTATGGAATAGAAAGGTATTGAGTTCAGCGAACAATATAATATCATAAAATAGTAGGACATTTCACTTAACTTTTGTTTGCATATATAACCAATGTACATATACATATTTAAAAATATTCTTTGAAAATTTGAAAATGATTCGGTTGATAGTTTGGGAGAATTTATATGAGCATTTTTTGGATTTTTTTAATTTAGTGTAATCGGCTTCCAAACTTTAAACGCGTTTTTTGCAACCGCGGTTTTCAGGGTCGGCTGGGAAAATTCCCACAAGCCTCTTAGATATATTTTTAAGGTAATAAGCGAAGAAATACAATTTTTGTTAAAATTTCGATTTTTAAGCAACTTTGACGAGTAAATTATCTGACAAAAAAGCACCTTTTTATTCGAACATTACCTGTATTCATCTATTATAATAATAAAAGGTTTTGGTTTTTAGAGTTGAGATAATTTTTAGCCGAAAAATCTTCTTCACCACCAGAAACCTGGTGAAGGTCCTCCTGGAGAACGGGATTTAGTGACTCCAGCATTTTTCAAAATGAATCACTGTTTATTAAAGTACATTCAATTCTATAAATATACGTTTTTATGCACGTTTGTTTAATAAATAAAATGGTTCTCAAAAAAAAATTTTTTTTTATGTGAATAAACATTTTTTTTTGTATTTAATAGTTGTTGGCTCGACATAAATACAGATCTCTATCTAAAACTTAATTTCTTACAAATTTTCATTTGAATTTCACTGCTAGGTGATGCATTGATACATAACTCTGGAAGCACTATGACAAGCTTTGAACACACCAACAAATATGCAAGCGCAAGTAAATTTCTTTAGCTTACAAGTTAAACATATTTACATGCAAATTGCAACATATGTTGCATGTCTTTGTGTGCTTGTCTTTTTATGACTAAATTTTCACTTGCATGTTGTTGTAGCTGCTGTTGTTGGCATTTTAAGCTGTTGCCGCCTGATTTGTTCGCCAATATATTTCGCGTTACCGCTTCTGTCTCGGCTGTTGAGTAGAAAATTGATTAATTATGCCTTTGGTTTTACGCAACGCTGCACGAGAAGCGCTTACAATGTCGCACAACGCATTTTTGCGTAAATTTGCTGCATGCCTGCTGAGGGCACAAATTTCATGCCACAACATATATACTCTCTCGAATTTCAACTCCAGCACACTCATTCGCACTTATATATGCCAGATTTTGCGCGCACAGCAACCAGCTTAACGAAATGTACCAATAACAACAACATGCATATTAAGTGAATCATATAGATATTTACATATTTATGGTATGTATGCTTGTGTGCGGAAGTTGAACTGTAGCGCTGGTTTGTGCGTTGCTATTAAGGTGCATATGGCAATTATGTTGGTCATAAATTATATGCTTACGCGCTGGGACACTGCACTGCCTTATTCAACGTTTTAGACTCCTCTTGTATTGCCGTGCGCTGCTCCTGCTTAACTTTGCGCGCTTGCTTACCAACTTATTGATATTTTTCCATGTTGTTTTCATCTTTAGTGCCGCGGCGGTGAAGTTTTACTTTCGTTGTAATTCAGTTTTTGCTGTAAATTTTTTGTTGTTGCTATATTGATGTAGTTGTAATTTTTATCAACTCAATTGATTTAAGTTGCTTATAAAAGTGTAAAATTGCTGCGTCACAACTGTGTGCCTTTTTTTGCTTTCCAGTACTAATTTGAAGGCGTACAGTGGGCAGGTTTGCTTAAATATGTCCTTAAAAAATATATACTCATATTACATAGTATTTATTAGTTAATTTCGAAGCTCATGCGTCTTTGTGCTTTATTGTAATACCAATGGAAAGTGCAGATTATTCTAAAAACAACAACGATAACAACTAGTTAAAAACATTTTTTTTTTGTTTTTTGATTTATTTTAAATTTTTTTCCTAAATCCTACTCAGATTTATCAGCTGTAACCACTGTGCCCACCAATTTTGGCCGCCTTGCTTATATTAAAATATGCTAATACTTACACTGCTTAACGTTTACATGCCTAACGTGCGTACATTCTTAGCCTGCAGCCATTATTTCGGAGTAAAACTTGCGTCAGCAACAACAGTCCACTGAAAATTCGTCGATTTTTGGCAAACAACCGAAGTGCCTGTTCTTTGCCTTAATTTTGGTTATGTTGCAGGTTGATGTTGCTGCTGCAGCCTACTTGCAGGCCTGTTTGTTTGCCTTTGGGCTATAATGTCAACGGTAGTGCTGAAATATAAATACATGCAAGCGCACATGTTCACACACACACGCACAGTAACATAATGATAACTAAATTTACATATACTTGTTGTTGTTGTTATTTTTAATGCCTCACAGCCGCTCATAAATTTTTATAAATCATATTAAAATTAATAAATTTTGATGTAAATTATTAAGTAATTCTCCTACCAACTTCGATGCTGCGTTCGTTGACGAGGTTTGTTGCTTCAGTCTTTTGTATAGGCTCTGATAAAGTGACGTTAATTCGTTGTGAGCGCAAACTTCAAGCAAAATTAATGAGTAAATTGTCTTTTAGGTAGGCGAAAACAATTTTGTTGTAATGCTGCGACAGCAAAGAGTGTTTGGGGCTAATTTTTTTATTTAATCGATGTGCTGGTTTACTAAGCGTTGTACAAAATGTGGGTTCGGGTACCAAGGAACATGTGATCTAAATATTGACGCTCCTAATAGACAAATGAGCGTTCGGATTGGCGTACAAACATTGAAAAAGCTGCTCATTTCGTTATTCAAAATATATCGCTGATAATTATCTTACTTAGTATATGCTGCTGAACCTGCTATAAAAGCGCTTCCCAAACAAAATTTACGACTGAAATCAGAGCAATAGCAACAACTATTGTATATTCAGCTTATAACTCACTGCACTCGCAGCAATTTACATTTAATGACCGTGCGCGGTGCAGTTGTTGTGGCATTAACACAATGTCCTTGTATTTACACACGAGCGATTCGTATTTTATGTGCCCGTTCAGCGTCAGAGGTGTATAATTTGACAGCAGCACAAGGTTCAAGTGCAACACTGGCAACAACAACAAAAACATCCATTGTAATAAAAAAATCTGCCTCGGTACTCGCTCCTTCCGATTAAACTGCACCGACAGCGTCCAATTAAATTGATTATTGCCGACTCAAAAAATAATTTTAAGTTTTAAATTGATACATATATTTGTATATATATATATATATATATATACCATATTTATGTATCATAAGAATATACGTGTTTCCTTAATAAGCTCATTTGTATGCGTCGAAAAAACTAGTTAATAAGTAGGCGTTGCCATGATTAATATCTTAATTTGATAGAGGCAATGCCCAAAATTCCTTGTCGTGTTTTTGCTTGTCAAACATTTCCTTTCTGACAATGTTTTGCTACATATAAATAAGAATTTACTTTATGTATTTGTTTATGTTGCATATTATAAGGTTTGTATAATTAGTTAATTTCAGAATTATGTTTTAAGTTTCAAATTAATATTGTACATTTTAATTACACTGTTCAAGAAAGATTACATACTATGATGTTAAGAAAAACAAGAAAAACTCTTATTTCGGCTATACTAAAGATATAGTACCCTTTGTATACATATTTTTCATAGCTTAAAAGGGTATAAAAAGATTTTTATTTTAATTTTGATTCCATTTGTATGTCAACTTAAGCCTATAGTGGTCAGATCTGAACAATTTTGCAAAGATTGTGCTGTTGCCTCGCCAAATCATCTATGCCAATTTTGGTGAAGATATCTTGTCAAACATAAAAGTTTTTCACACAAAAACTTGATTTTGATCGATGAGTTTATATGACAGCAAAATATATGCCTAGCATCATAATAATAGCTCACATAAATATCTCAACAACTAGGGGCGAGTTAGAGTACAATAAAGTCTTCTGTGTAAAATTTCTGAAGACTCTATGAATTCGCTCGGATAGGAGCAGGTGAACTACTTATAAAGGTGCTGTATGTATATTTATAATGTTAACCTAAGTGAGCTAAAATATTATTTAGCACACAGTGAAGAGAAAGTGGACTGCCTAAATCGCAATGTTGCGATCAAACACAACACGAGCGGGGTGGGATAGATACCGATAGTTGAATGGGTGCTGAGACGCATGTGCAGCTAAAGGGACTGAAATGCTTAAATACAAAGAGTTTGAGAAGCTGGCCGACATGGGTAATACTTGAAAGTTCTCCAAAAGATGCGGTAACTAACGGAAGGTTTCAAGACCGCGGTATACTCTTGTAAGACCCAAAGAGGAGATCTAGTGCCTGATGCCCAGAGTATACTGAATTTATGGAACATTTCTCCAGCCTGCTGAACGGCAGTGAAAGTGTAACATCGGGAGATTGGGAAACTGACTCCACAATCGATGACGATGAAATAGATGTTCCATTGCCCGACCATGAAGACTATGAAGATATTCGAATAGCTATTACCTGTCTGAAGAACAACAAAGGGGGAGGGCTCGATGGATTGCCGGCCGTGCTATTCAAATACGGCGGCGAATAATTGACATGGTGCATGCATCAGCTTTTTTGCAGGTTATGATCGGATGAAAGCATGCTAGAGGATTGCAACTTAAGTGTGCCCTGCTCGGACCCCACAATCTGCGCCAATTACCGTGGGATATGCCTCTTTAACATGACATATAAGGTCCTATTAAACGTCGTGTTTATATGGCTTCTCTTTTTGACTAGATATTCACCATGCGCCAAATCTTAGAAAAGTCGTGTTAAAAAAAGATGATCGACACCTTTTCGTCGATTTTAAAGCCGCCAGTATGAAAAGCAGCTCCCTCTATGCTGCTAAGTAGTCTAAGTAGTAGTGACTAAGTAGTCAATTGAAAAGAAAAGTCCCCTCTCGATAAACAAAGATCAAACTCAAGATCTTGGTCTCTCAGCTGGCTTATTAGATTTATTATTTCAATTATTTCTGTTATCACTACTAAAATTCATATACACGCCACTTAGTTACTTTAAAAATCCCTTAGCTTCATGTTTGTACCAATTAAGACCTTCAGCTAGACTTCATTGAAGTCAAGCAGCTTTTACCTACTCATATATCATATTATAGTTGTGCAAGTAAATGAGTGATTTATTGCAATTGCTTGTGGATGCCGTTACTATTATGTTACTGTCATAAGCATCACTAAGCGCTCAACTACAATACTGCTCTTAAATATTACCATATGTACTCACTAGTTTTAAAAGCGCCGCTGGAGATCAGCGCTTCTGTCATTCAAGCACGCTTCCATATAGACAAAAAAAAAAAAATAAATAAAAGAGTATTTTCGAAAATCGCGTGATTTCATGCATATTTAGCATTACCTACTTCGTTTTATTTTGCAGTTAATATGTTTTCGACTTTGCTTAGTTTTCCAAATACTTTTCGCTTTGTGTATATGTATTTTTAACTGGCAGATCTGCGTTGTTGGCTTGTGGCATGCATTTTGTCGGTTTGTCTGTGCTGCATGTTGAGAGCGCTTGATTTGTTTGCCGGCTGGTGTGGTGTGGTGTGGCGTGTTGAATGCGCATGCGTGGGTGGTTGCATGCCGCGTGCGCGCAACTCGTGCGATGTTTTTTCTGCCATTTGGCGTTTTCTATTTTTGCCGCTGCCACATCGACGACTTCCGTTGTGCGCCGCTTTTGTCGCTTGCGCTGATTTACATTTTAACCACTTTTTCAGATTTTTCACTTTTTTCCTCCTATTTTATGGCCTTTAATAGCGCACTATTGCTGCTTGTCTGCTTGATGGCTGTCAATCAATTAAATGTGCCGGCGTGGCATCGACCGCAGATCTCGTGTGGCATGCATTGTATGGCAAGGTCGCGTCTGCGTGCGCCGGCTTACAACATGCAGCGGACGTGCAACATTTTTTCGCTTTCCTAATGTTCCACATTTATATATATATACATGTGGCCAGTGTAGCTTTGTTTTCCTTTGATTTTTCTTTCTTTCTGCGGTTGTTGCTTGCGCTGTGTTTGGGGTTCGTTTGCACACAAGCGGTCACATTTGACAAGGCGAACGGCATGCGGCCACCCATAAAGTGCCGCTGGCGGGTGCGCGTGTGCTCCAATTTTTTTGTGGCAAGAAGCGCGACATGCAGCATTAGTTGGCGTTTGTGTGTGTGTGTGTGTGTTTGTGGCGAGATAGCAACTACTACAACAAAAGTTGCCGTAACACAAGTACCGCGACCAAGTTGTTGCCGCCAAGGCATTTCTTTTTCGCATGGCAGCTGCTTAGTGAAGTTCGTCGCTATTTTATTTCTTCATTTAAAAATAGTTAAGCGACACAAATCGTGCCGCTTCTGACTCCCACGCGACAATGTGCATGCGCATGCGCACGTACCACACATACAAATTGTTGCCAATGCGATATGATGCGCCGCCAATGCTGGCATTATATTTTTTTTTTTTTTTTTGCCGCCGCCGCCACCAAAGTCGATTTGGTTGCACTCTTTTTAGTGGCAATGCTATTTTTTAAGTCCAACCGGCAGTTCCGCAATGACAGCACCAAACGGATTTGCTATTTATTCTCATTTTGTTAAAGTTTACGTGTGCTGAAAGCGAATTATGCTAACATCCATGTATCGCAGGCGTTCGGTTGTCGGTTTCGTTGCGCTTGTTGTGTTCGCCCTACAGCCTACATTGCTAACCCAAATGCCAGCGCTAAAAATGGAAATAAAAATATTTAACATGACACATTTGTCATTTGTTTGCCCTGCCCTTTTGACCGCCAATTGTGCGCTTGTGTCAGAAAAATGGCAATCCATCAAAATGAAAGCTCTGTCAGCGGCAAATTTGTCAGTCACACAGAGGCATTTACATTAATATTTTTTCTACTCGTGTCTTTAGTGGTACATAGTTTCAGCACAATATTACATTAATATAGTTATGTCACTTGAAATATGGCCAATGATCAATTAATTTAAATTGTTATAAAAAGTTTTTACCATAATGACAGGCGATTTTTTTAGTCATGCTACACATATATAATATTGCAAAATTTCTCATAGTAGTAGACTTCTCAGACATCTTTTAAGATACCCTTCTAGTGTACTGCCAACAAGGAGTAGCAAAGGGACTATGCTTAGATAATATCAACCTCAATCTTGTGTTTTCTCATCTAGATGTCGAATTATATTTCTATATAAATAGTGTATAAGTATTTCTATATAAAGTACTCCAAAAATTGAATAAATTTTCTATATATAATTTAATAACTATACCCTGAACATTTTTCTAATATTATAAAATTATTTCCTATTCATTATAGTCGCACGGAAATAGTTTTAATAATATAATTTAAAACTCAAGTGTTCGAGTTTTAGATATTAAAATAGTCTTTATTTAATAATTATACCCTGAACAGGGTATATTACGTTTGCCACGAAGTTTGTTACACAAAGAAGGTCGAGTCCCTCAGTTTTTGAGATATAGCTCTGACATTTTCTACACGTCCTTTTATATCCCAAAAGTTGCTCATTTGTCAAAACCGCCTATATCGGGCCACTGTAATATATAAATGCTATACAAACTGACCGACCAAAATCAAGTTCTTGGTCATGGAGTCTTTTCACTTGTGAATGGTATACTACATAGCTTAGCTGCAACCGAAATTAACGTTTTTACTTGTTTTACTATTGAAATTAAAACTAAGAATCTAATCGATTATTTTACTTTTATCGATAACTAAATACTCTGAGTTTATGGTACACTTATAACTTTTTGTAATAATTTTGTGCTAAGAAATGATCGAATTTATTTTTTAAATTTTTATATTAATTATCGAAAATTTTTGTATTCTTCCGAAAAATGTGTCAATAGTTTGTACATTAATCGACTTCAGACAAACATCATTCTTTAAGTTCGCAGTTATTGCATATGGACAAGTATATGTACTTGTATATGTATATAGTAGCTTTCGTTTTTTAGTATTGTATTAAACTTAAAATAATCGATATTTATGAGTGTAGTTAAAAATTGTGCTTTCTTTTTTCATGTAAAACTTTTTATATGCCGTTTCGATTTACAATTTGTTAAAAATGTAAAAAATGTATTTTTCTGAATATTTTTTTCGATAAGTTTTTGTCATATTCATTTTTTTGCTCACATGTGCAGACAAAGTCATTAAAATATTTCGTTGTATACTTTTTAACTAAATAAAAAATGCAGTAAATCGAAAACAATCGATAAGTTTGTAGAAACACTTTAAAAGGGTTTCGGCGAAGGACAACTTTTATGGAAAACGTATTTGTTGTACAGCTGTTGATTTGGAGCACCAAATGACAGTTCAATGCAGTCAAAGTTACGAATGCAAATCGAAAAAGAAAAAAAAATCAAACAAAAAAATTTTTGATATAAGAAAACTGTGAAAATAGTTGTAAAAACGGTGAAATAACGCGCATATTGAAAAATACAACAATTAATGGTGAGATGCAAGAAATGTTGATTGACGGACAACAGTGTTGACCCAAAAAATTATAGACGGTTAACAGACACGCACAAAAAAGAAAAAAAGAAACACAAAAAAAAATGGCTGTAAACAAATAACAAATGTACATATGTATAAGTATATACATTTGATATATTTACAAAGCTATGTTGTGACTGTGCAACAGGGAGGTCAACGGACAACGCACTGTCGCCGTTAGACAGTCAGAAATCAAACAAATATCAATGCGAATACGGTGAGTTTTTGTCTTTGCGCCAATTAATTAAAAACTATAGCTCAGTGGACACGTACATACATGTGCATACCACATACACACACGTGCCACATGCTGCGCGGTGCAAATTGTCAGCGTCGGCAGCACGACGAGACAACAATAAATCAATTTCATTGTAAATATATTGCACTGAAATCGCTAGAAATAATTCGGCGAGTTGCAATTTTCAGATAACAATTACAACAACAAAGCGAAAGACTACGTACAATAAACATATATGTGATCGAACAAGAACGCAAATGATTCAAAATACTTTTAACCGTTGTTAGAAGCCAACAACTTAACACCTTGAGAGTGACAATTGTATAACACGTGGGTGTGGCCGCTGGTGAGGAAGGAGCGTGCACATAAACCAAGCCTGTTTCGAGATTGTTGTGCTAGTGCATAGTGTTATTGAAATCGATCTGACAATATGTTGCACGTGAATATGAATTTGTGGTGTTAGTTTAGAGACCATGCTACGCTCAGCGGTAAGTGCTACATGCAGCAATAGCTTTCGACTAATTCGCTTAAGCATTCTAAATTACTTGAAAGTGACTTTTTTGTTTGCTAAAACTCATTTTAAAATACGCTTCACACAACTTTCTTTGGTAGTTTTGAGAAAAGCAAAATGTTTCAGTAGACACATACTATATTATATATATTTGTCATATTCCATAGCCCGTAAATATATATACGCATATAATAAATATATATAGTTTTACATTTGCAACTTTGCAATACACAATCGTACATGTACTCCCGCTTGCCACATCTCAATATCGATTACAACACTTAGCCCTTTAACATGTGCACGTAGTACAAGCGAGATACTCATGTGTTGACCTCACTTAAACTCAAATATAAATAGTTTACTTGTGAAAATAAATCAGTATACAAAACACCCTCACCTTTGCGGTGATTAGGTGAGACCGCAGTGTGTAAAATGTGTGAAAACAAAAGGCTTGAACCACAAACGCGCACAAGGTGTGTCAGCACTTACCGTACAAATATTCGGCCAGCCAGTTTAATACAAGTATATAGACTTGCCTGAGAATTATGAAAAGTTCAATTACTTTTCAGTTTTAAAATGTGCTTCGGTATGTGTAAGAATAGAGTTAAGTGGAATAAGATAAGAACGACTAGCGATTTTTGGTCAGTGTGGAAAATTGTGGTTGAACTGGATGCAGGTGCGGTATGCAGATATTAGTTAGAATAAAATATATATATAATGTGTTTGGTAAACAATAAATTAATTTAACTAGTCAATTTTTTGGTTAGTATACAAAAATTACTTTTGTTAATTTAATAACAGCTGGCATTGTTTAGTAGACCACCTTTCCTCATTTGTCCATTTGTTGCTAGAAAAGTATAACGCTTTTAAGCGAAATTGAACTTTATGAAAAATAGTTACAATACCGTAATACACTCGGAAATTTGAAATAGCGTTGTCCCTTAAGGTGTTACATGGGTTTAACGGCTTCAAAAAATAAAAAAAAAATTATTGTCTGATTTAATTCTGTAACATCTCTAGAAAATTGTCCGAAATTCTCAAGTTGAGCCGAGTAACAGTTTTGGAGATACAGCTTTCAAAAATTGGGCGCTAGAGGTCAGGTATATAATCACTTAAAATTTTAAACGCGTTTTTCTCAAAACTGTGTTTTCAAAGTCGGTTGTCAATTATTTTCGCGAACTACTCAGCTGATCTTAGTCAAGTTTTCTGTTTTATAATTTTTTTTTCTATATCTTGCGTCTTTGCAATACCTTGTCAATGGCCTTAGTTCAAATACGAGTTTTTTTCTTTTTACTTTTGATGATCCTGTCAGAAGTTTTTTCCGAGGGACTGTCGGAAATTACCTCGTAATGACCGAGTTTTGAATATTTTCCTTTGAAAATTTAACAAAATCTTTATCAAATATGTATTTTCGTAACAATAAAAAGTTTGAATAAAATATATTTAATTTTTTATATGAAAAAAAAATTATTCAAAATACTGCATTTTTGCCCATGTAACCCCTTAAAAAGCATGCTGACAAATTTATTGTATAAATAATATACCATGAACTAGAGAGCTTAAAGCTAATCATTATTTGTTTAGCTGAAATTTGTTTACGATTTATCGTTAGTAACTTAAAAAGCTAATTTTGCTTCCTTACCGAGCTTACATAAAAATAAGTTTAAATCTACTAACAAAAGCTGCTACTAGCTCCTCGAAATGCTTAATGCTAATATGCGTATCTCTTCTGATATCACGGTTGGTAGGTGCAAAAACGAATGTTGCCAAGCACTTAAAAGATTGACTCAATATCAACAAGTGTGACAGAGAGAGAGCAAAAGAGCAAGAGCAAATACAAAATGAAATTATATTTACATTTTCAGTTTTAGTTTTAATATATTTAGTTCTTATAGTAACATTTAAGCTCACATTTAATATAGGGATACTAAACATCCCATATGTTTAAGGGTAATTATCGAAAGGGCTCCTAAATGGAATGTTCTCAAATAGCCGATACAAATTCTCGGTATATTACTTTATTCAGTCTACAGGTGAGCTGATTACAAAAAAATTCAACACTTTATGGACGGCGAACTCGGAATTGTAACTTTTTAGTTTCTTTTAAGTACGAGTACGAACCACATTTGCCAAAGCTTTCGAATTCTCATCCAAAAAATCTCCAATAAAAAACACAAAATACTTGAGGCAATTAATACACTCATAAAACAATGCACAACATACATGTCCGCTAATTTGAGTGGTACAAACCACTCCTGCTTATTGAGATCATCCAATTTAATTTCGCCCATTGCAACTAATTCTACAAAACTGTGACGCAACCAAAAACTGATTAACCCGGCCTCAACCAGTCTAACCATGAACTCATTTATAGTTGGTTGATAGATTGAGTTCGCCTGTAAGATGAATGCCATTGGAGCGTTTTTCCCTAAGCAAAGATTCGAAATTCGAAAAATGGGTTTGGTGAAATATTTTTGCTGTTCGTTATAGATATACCACATTTCGTTGACCGAATATGCGTACCGCCTGTCGAATGAGTTGCGTAATACTAGCAAGTCGGTGACATTTTTGAAAAATGTATAATTTCGAAGAATTTCTGGAAGGCGCTTCTCTCTTTTGATCCAGTGGAGGCTGATCGTACTAAGCGCAATGTGTATGCCATTCTTCACAACATCATCTACGGTATTCATATACGCATCTACGGGTGCGGTTACAGTGTAAGTTTGCAGATAAGTCAAATAACTGTTGCTGATAATTATACCGGCCAACGAAATGATGATGCTGATAAATTTGTGCTGAATTGACATACGTCGTTGGGCTTGAAATGAAGCACCTAGTAATCTTTGTAGAACTGAAAGTTTGAAAAGAGCTTTAAAGCAAAGCTGATTTTCCTGCCAGCCATTCCAATTAGATATAACAGTCAAGATGTAGGAGATCAAAATGGTGCTGACACAAAACACTATAATCACATTTAAATCCAATATTTTGTAGTAAAAAGTGTAACGCGGCAGTGGTTTCTCCACTGGTAGCATCAAACACCAGTCTCTGAAATGCACCACAGTCGAGTAACTTAAGCGCGGATCTCGGATTTGTATCGGTGATAGTAAGCCAATATCTGCACTTTTATTAGCCAGTAGATCGTGCGATTCTAGAAACCAAAATTCGCTTTTCCCAAACACTATCGTCACCGAAATCGTCGCGTTATGATGCCGAGCATACTCTCGCAAAGCTCTGCCCCCAAATCCACTGAGAATTGAAGGTTCGTGCTTGGTGGTGAAGTTATAAATAAGCGGATACCAGGCATTCCCTATAATACGGAAAGGGTGTCCGTGCATATTTTCCATATGGCGGGGAAACAATTCGCGGTAGTGTATTGACAACATGCGTCGAACAGGCCGCTGTTTGGGAAATATTTGCAACGTCCAGTAACTGTGCTCGTTCACCGTCATGTCTGTTTGCAAACCAATTACGTTTATAGCGTTTTGGTCGACACAGTATTTCAGCATCACCGTTATATAAGCTTCACTTGCTGTGTCATCGAAGATCAGCATGAGGCGAGTGTTTCGGTTCCCCTCTAGGCGCTGCCACAGCTCGTGAAGTATTTGCCTATCGGCTTGCTTCTCTTGACAGAGTTGCACTACACTAAGTAAACTGTGATGAAAGAGCTCCGTATAATTCTTAATAGGCGCGAGGCGATCAATACTGATGACAGCTGTTGAATTTGGTGTGTCGAGTGTGTGCAGAGCAAATGTCACATCTGGATAGGCGTGGCCGTTAGTCGCTTCATGTGTAGCCTTTGCATTGGCATGAATGAATGTGTAAAGTCGCTGTTCGATGGCTATAACGGTACAGATATCCTTGATAACTTCGGTGAAACGTTGTTCTATAGTTGAAAGCTCAATAAGGCTAAGCAATGCTGTGAGGTTGTACAGAAGCTGCATTGCACAAGTTGAAAGATATGGAGATATTATACGACTATGTGTTCGACTTTGGAAATGGTTCTAACTGTTCTGACGAGAAAAACGTCTCTATTTGCTTACGACAATCTAGCACAGTTAATTATTTAACTGCTGCTATTATTTAAATTATATAATTGTTATGCTTCCTTTTATTACCCTTTAGGTCTCTTGTCATATTACTGTTGCCTTCGTTTGTATTGGAAATATAATTATTGTGTCCAAATGTCTTCCAGATAGTTTTTTTTAGTAGTTTTTGGAGTAATTTTGAATTCAGTTGGTTTGGAAACTCGTATACCTAAAATTTTCAACATGACTTTGAACGAGCAGTTCAGACCTAAAAAATTTTATTTTAAACCTTATGCTTCTAAAAACACTCTGAGCTTAGAGATATTTTGTCAGAACAAATAGGTTCATACCATTGAAGATAGCAGGGTGATATGAAATAGTTGATTGTCTTCCAAATAAAGCCTAGCTATATTTGGTTCTAGCCAAGAAGTAAAGACTCATCCTGTCGTGAAATATTTATATTAAATAGAATCGTGGAGACTGCAACATTCATTAAATACAGATCAAATAGTTTTAGTAGAACTTTCATATGTTTCTGTTTTCGTCGAAACCCTGTCTATTTAAACTAAGGCATACTACTCTTCATGAATGGATGGAAAGTTAACTGAATACTTCTGATATTCTCATTTTTTATCATTAGCCCACCTTTTAGTGAACTAGAAAGTTTTCGCTGACTGTAAGCCCGTGGTCTGTTTGAGACTTAAACTAATACAAAAATTATTATTGCAGCGGAAAATGTAACCCTAAAACCTGACTTTAATTTCAGCACTATTTTAGTCTGCATAGCATCTGTTTCACAAGTTCAGTGACTCTAACGGAAAAAGGAGAGCAAAAAGTGTCAAAAATGTTCCTTTTATAATCTTGCAAAATGTTGTTACAGAGCATAACAGTTCTGTTCACTTAACGGTTGTTTGTTTCACCTAAAACTAATCGAGACAGATATGGAGCTTTATATATATAAATGATCGGGATGAAGTGACGATTTGAATTCCGGATGTCTGTCTGCGCAAGCTGTAACTTGAGATATCCTAATGAAACTTGGTACATGTATTCCTTGGCGAAAAAGTAAGAAAAGGTGAAGATGGGCATAACCGGACTACTGCCACGTCCACAAAACTCCATTTAGCATTTAATTAAGATGTAAAACTGTAATTTCGTGTAAGGGATTACAGTTACAAGAGGCATCTGTGGGCTAAAAATAGCGTGTCTTTGCCTAAACCACTTAACGTAAAACAACCAAATTCGCTCAAGACAAATCCATATAACGTTTCTGTGAAAATCTACTAAAAACGCAATAATTCAATGAATATAAACGCTAAAGACATTAAATTTTATAGCAAGGATGATACAAGAGAAGTTTATGAAAGCCGGGGTCAAAATTGGGTCGACCGATATCGACGTAATATTATCTTGGAATTCCTATGTTTCAGTGCGAAAATGGGCGAAATCGGACTACAACTTACTTCCCATATAATACACTTTTCAATTCCATCTGATTCTTTCATTTTCCAGTAGGTAAATCAAGCACCAATGAATATATCGGGATGAAACTATCAAAAATTGTTCAAATCGGACAAAAACTATTCAAGCCCCCAGATACATAATATGTGGACCCCTGTTCCTAGAGCGAACTTTTTTATCGAAAATTTTAGTCAGTCTGTGAGATATATTATAGAAATTCGAAGATAATCCTTTTCTGATAACAATATAGTAATTACTTTAGAGTGCATGTACATAATGGAAAGATTGCTACCGGCTGACTTTACATAATATCGGCAAATAAGTAAGATACCTTAGAAGAATTTACTGGAAGTATAATATTGGATATACTATAGTTAAATGCCGAATATATGTGAAATTGTTTCACAAATTACCGAAACTACCATATAATATATATATTGATTTTCGTTGTTTTAACAAACCTTATGCTCCTGAAGGTACTTCCCTGGGTTTGATCTTGGCAAGTTCCAAGATTATCAAATGTTCGGTTATGCCCGAAATCATTCCTCCTTACTTGTTAATAATATACTTGTAATTGCCACTCTCTTAGATATATCTTTATATTTATTACAATTCGCATAATATTTATATCAATTTGCATAGCTTTCTAATTTTTGACCAGCTTATTTCAAAAATGAAGCACATAATACTTATGCTAAACAAAACGCCAATTTCGGCAAGTATTAAACTTAAGTCATATATTCTCAACGGCTTAAAGCCATGCATAGGGTTGCGGTCTTTCAGTGATGTGTAATTCATCTCCACCAACTCCTGAAAGCTATGACGCAACCAATAGTCTTTCAGACCAATTTCATGCAATCTCTCTAAAAACGAATTTAAATTGTGACGATACACTGAGTTCGCAGGAAAAGGCAATACCATTGGCAAATGTTTTCCAAAACAAATATCGGACAGGCGAAAAAGCGGACGAGAGAAATACTTCTGCTGTTCATTGTAGACGGTCCACATATCGGTGACGCTAAATGTGTAGTGTGTGTCTAAGCTATCACGCTTTATTAGAAATTCCGTAAAGTTATCGAACAAAGTAATCTCGTCAATATTCCGACTTATATCTGTTATGTTCATTACCCAGGGTAAATTTTCTTTACTCACAGCTATTTTGATACCACGTTCTAGTATATCGTCAATAGTTCTGGTGCTCACAGCAATGGGTGCTTCTACACTGAAACTTTGCAGATGCGTTGTATAGGCTGTACCGATGACGACTCCCGAAAACGAAATTGTAATGTATATGAGCTTTTGTACTGATTTAATGCTGTTCCTTGTCCAAAAAGGTAGGCCTATTAGACCTTGAAATACATATATATTCATTATGTAATCGAAAAGTGGTCGTATTCGCTGGCGTTCAATGCCATTCATAAGAGTCCAAATGCAAGATAAACACATATAGCTGACGGAGAGTAAAACAAGTACCCGCATTTGTATGATATTACGATAAAAGGTAAGCTTTGATAAAGCTCTTTCCGCTGGCACCATAAAGCAGAAGTCGATATGTTGGTATACGCCAGAGTAATCCAAATGGGGATTGTTGAGTTGGATGGGCCAAAGGGGGCCTGTGTCTGCCCTGTCTGTTAGAAAAGCATCTAGACTTTCACTGTAGATGAGCGTACTCCGTTAAAGCCCTGCCCAAATATCCACTAAGCGTTACGGTTCCATCCCTAGCTGTGAAGTTGTACAATTGTGGGTACCAACCGTTCTGCATTATTCGCAAGGGATGCCCATGCATATTTTCCAATTGCTTAGGAAATATGTTACGGTAATGCTTTGGAAAATTGCGCCGAAGAGTTTGCTGTTTGGGATATAGTTGTAGAGTCCAGTAACTGCGCTCGTTTACTGCCATGTGCGGCTGCAAGGCGATGACATTTGTGGCATAACTCTCAACACTTTTTGCGTGAATTCTCCTCACATAAGTTTCATTTGCCTTGTCGGTCAAAAGCAAAATCACTCCACTTTTTCTGTTACGATCCAAACATTGCCATAGTGTCTGTAAAATTTGTTTATTATGGTGTGTGTCTTCGCTAAGTTGCACTACACTAAGTAAGTTGTGATTGAATTGCTTCGTGGAGCGTGCAGTAAGCATTTGGCTATCATTACTGAGCACACTTATAGTATTTGGCGTTCCAATTTGGTGCAAAATGAATGGAATATCTATTTGAAACTGATCAGTGGTGTCTTTACTAATATTGTTGCTGCTTGCGTATATAAAAGTAAAGACGTCCTGCTCTGCGGCAACAGTTTTACAGATTTGCTGGACTATATTAGCGTAGCGCTGCTGTATGCTTGATATTTGGATTAAACTGAGCAATGCCGTCAAGTTATAGAATACTTCCATATTTCGAAATTAATGTGTCTTCTTTAAGACCCGTTGAGTCCATCTAGAAATTTAACACTACTTAGTTCAGCCTATTATTTAACGTGCTGATCCAAAGCTGAACACATATTTCATTTAGTACCGCTGTTTCTCACAGAGTGAATTAAAGTAATTCGATTATAATTGTAAATATCACAACGATAGCAAAACAATTAAAGGGATGCAATTTCATACAATCGCTTTAATAGTGATGTCATCGTGATTGTGTATTTGTTCTATCGTTAGCTATACATACATATACTAAACGAGTGCTCTGGGACTCTTAATTATAAAAATTGGCAACCTAAATGAGAAGGTAAATGAAGGGGTTTGGTGGGTTTGAAAAAAAAAAAAAAATTTTTTTCTTAGTAAATAGTAAAATATGTTTATTTCGGAAAGTTATGAAGTGATTGGGCCCAAATTTTGCACACATTTACGAAATAACATTACATGAATAATCATTGCAAGAAGCATTTTTTAAATTTATTTTTGTTGTGCCAATACTGTGATTTTTTGTTCAAAGTCTGTCGCTGTCAAGGGAGATGAAGTACCAACGGCCCAGTTTTCGAAATTTTAAAATACAAATTTCACAACATACTGTTTAAATATATTCGAGTATATTTGAAATGGATGGATTATTCAAATTAAATATATAATTGTATATGTATGTATATTAAAAAATAGTAAAAATTCTTTTTTTTAATCTCTGAAACCCTGATAAATCCCATAAATCTTTCCTTGTATGCGAGCTTCCACGATTCGGTGCACGATGAGGAACCCATAGTTAGTGGAGTACAAGTATTATATATTTGAGAATTTGTTGAAATGGTTAGCTCATTCAAGAGTTAAAAACTAATCACATATGCTGAGGTTTCTGATTTATTGTACTTTACTTGTATAGCTGACAGTTTTCCTATCTTAGGTATGATTACCTATTCAATTTAAAATGGAATCTATAATATCCTCCATATAAAATTAATCCCTATTTCCTTGGTCTCGCCATAACTGAGAAGTCGATAGAATTTAATTAAGTAACCACATTTCCGAACAAACGATGCTCTTTCAATATAGTCTATGGCTGTGAATGAGGATGCTATTCGTTACGCGCGTTTTTTTAAATATGCAAAATTAAAAATATTTTTTTAACTTTCTGAGACATTTTCTTAAGAACCTTCTACAGAGTATTAGAAAACCACAAAAAAAAAACAAGTAAGGAAGGGCTAAGTTCGGATGTAACCGAACATTTTATACTCTCGCAAAGTCAAATTGTATACTCGTTTTAGATTTCTTTGTGGATCTTACCGCCTTGTTCTATTTTGACCGATATTTTCGGTAAAAAGTCAGCTATAGGCACTGGGGTCCACATATTCATTTCCTAGGGGCTTGAACAGTTTTGAATCGATTTAGAAATTGTTTGGTCACAAGGTGGCACACTTCAAACGCATTATTCACGCAAAGTTTTACCCCGATACAATCATTTTTGCTTGATATGCATGGTGGAAAGTGAAAGATTCAGATGAAATTGAAAATGGTGTTATATGGGAAATAGGCGTGATTGTAGTCCGATTTCGCCCATTATCACACTATGATATAGAAATATGAAAAGAACGTTATGCACCGAATTTAGTTGAAATCGGTTTAGCAGATCTCAAGATATGAACGCGGTTCCTATAAAGTCATCTCATACCATCCCAAAGATAAAATTTAATGTATCAAGCGTGTTTAGTGCTTGATTTTTCGCGCTTTTAGTAGTTTTTAATAGTACCGTTATATGGGGAGTGGGCGGAGTTGCCATTCGATTTCAACTATTTTCACACTGTAGGTAGAAGTTCTAAAAACATTTGCTTCCAGTGAATTTTGTTATTATAGCATTAGTAGTATAGGAGATATGTACGATAAACTTATTAGGGGCGGGACCACGCCTACTTTAAAAAGAAATGTTAACTACAGATGCCCTCCCTAATGTGATCTCGTGTACCAAATAACAGTCTTGTATCTTATTGCGGAACTTAGTTATGACAATTTATTTGTTTTTGATTAATGGCGTTTTGTCGGCGTGACAGTGGTCCGATTACGCCCATCTGCAATACCAACCGTCTTACTGTACCAAGAAACATGTCTACCAAGTTTCATAAACATATCTCAATTTTTACTCAAGTTACAGCCTGCACGGACGGACGGACAGACAGAAGGGCGGCCAGACAGTCACCCGAATTTCAACTCGTCTGTTCATCCTGATCATTTATAGGTATATACATAACCCTATATCTAACTCCATTAGTTTTAGCTGATACAAATAACCGTTAGGTGAACAAAACAATTATACTCTGTAGCAACATGTTGCGAGAGTATAATAAACAGCCAAATCGGTCTGGCCGTTCTCAAGTTATGGCGTGACAACGGGAAACGGGTTTCATTTGTATATATATAGATATATTGTCAAAAAACTACAGTTATGCTTGCTTAGCGAGAAAATAACAATTTTCCAATAATTCTTCGCTTAATTTTTATCACTGATTTGAAAAGCTTTTCAACTTTTTGCCAAAAAAGTTCCAGCAGAAAGCAAAAAAGGCTCGTTGTAATGCAAACACTGATTATAATGATGACGTCTTGCAAATCTGCTAATTTCATTGGTTTAAAATGCTCCTGCTTATTACGATCTTCCAGTAAAATTATTTTCATAGACACCAGTTCAATAAAACTATTATTCAACCAAAACTTTATCAGCCCAGCTGCAAGCAGACGACCCATGAAGTCTGTTATACTTTCACGATACACGGAATTCGGATTAAACGGTAGTACCATTGGCGCTCCCTTTCTGAAGCATATATCTGTGAGGCGAAAAAGTGGACGAGAGAAATATTTCTGTTGCTCTTCGTAGACGTCCCATATATCGTCGGTCACAAACGCATACCTTGTATCCAAGTTGTCGCGCAGTATTAGTAATTCGGTCGAGTTTTTGAACAATGTGAATTTATGCAGGTGTACATACATATCTCTTTCCTGTAAAATTGGTAAAATATGCTCATCCAATGCTAACTTAATACCACGTTTGATTACGTCATCAATTGACTTCGAAAGTGGCTCAATTGGTGCATCCACATTGAAACTTTGCAGGTAAGCATTGTAGGCGGCACTAATATTCAAGCCCCCAAACGAAATGGTAATATAAATCAGTTTATGTATAAATGTACGCCGCGGCGTCATGCTAAACGGCATGCCCAATAGGCCTTCCAGCGCAGAAATGTTGCAGAAATCGTGGAAGCCACGTTGTCTTTGACGATTTCTCCAAAGTGAGAGGAGTGATAGAATGCAAGAGATGAGCAGTTGACTGACGATAAATAAGGCAAACGCCATCTTGTGAAATATGTGGTGGTAGAATATGTGCTTGGGTATTGGTTTCTCCAGCGGTATCATCAGACATATTTCTAAGCGATATAGTTCATTAGAAAAACTCAATCTATTCTCTTCGCGATGTCCCGGCCAAAGAGGACCGGTGTCTGCGCTATTATTCAGCAACATTTCGCAAAGTTCGTTTAAATAATAAATTCTGTTATTTTGCGGATATGGCGAGGTAATTGTGGCATTGCGACGATATGCATACTCCGCCAAAGCTCTACCCAAATAACCGCTAAGCGTAGTAGACCCTTGTTTGGGCGTGAAATTATACATTTGTGGATACCAACCGTTTTCTAAGATGCGTAGCGGATTACCATGCATATTTTCCAGCTGTTTAGGGAACATATTGCGATAATACGGCGAAAAAATGCGTCGAATAGTTTGCTGTTTGGGAAATAGTTTTAGAGTCCAGTAACTGCGCTCTGTTACCGCCAGTTTCGGCTGCAAGGCGATGACATTTATGGCGTGTTTCTCAACACAGTTACTCAAGATCCTGCCCACGTGAGTATCATTAGCTGAGTCCTCGAAAAGCAGTATGAGTCCACTTTGTCTATTTCGGTCTAATCGTTGCCACAATTTGTCTAAGATTCGCTCATTTTGGTGCCTGTCTTCGCTAAGTTGCACTATACTGAGTAAATTGCGATTAAACTGCCTCGCATACTGTTCGATGGACGTATTGCTGTTTATACTCATAACAGTTACGGTGTTGTTTATTAGTCGCGTTTGTATTAATTGAAACAAATCTAGCTTGTCCTTTTCACTAGCAACGTTACCTACATTCTCGTCACTCGCGTAGATGATTGTGTAAATTTGTTGTTCGTTTGCCGTTGCTTCGCAGATATCTGAGATTATTTGAACAAACTGTTGATTTACTGTTGCCAACTCGATGAGACTAAGTAGTGCAGTTATATTTTGAAAGACCTGCATTATTAAATAATTCGACTGGTGGTAGTTCAAGCGTAGGAAGTTTATCCTTCACAAATACCGGTTACAATGTTATTTTGCTCACCGTTTCAGTCTTTGTGTGTTTATGACTACAACTCTCTTAATGAAATAAATTTTTATTGAAATATTTCTATGCTATATATTGAGCGAGTTTTAATAACTATGGAACGGTTTATGATACCTTTGTTGTCTCAGGCCGTTCGTAAAATTTTCAATTAACTTTAAGTTTAGGGGGCGAAGTTGAGCAATTAAGTTGAATATGTGGCGACGTTCGCTTCAATACTTCTATAAAAGAACACTTAAAACTATGCGCGTGGCTGTTTTAAACATCCCTATAGCCCATTAGTATAATAGTTGTTATCAAAGCTCAAATATGATAGATAAAGAAACTATTTCATTAAATTATATTCTTGTGGCTTATACCTTTTGATATTTTACCTATCTGTTAATATATTGACCATTGCACAATAGGTATATATGTATACCCTTAAAATTATTTCTAATTATAATGCCACTTTACAGGAACCTAAACTTATAATTCAGGTGCATTAAGCTGTTTAAGCTGTAATTCAGGCTGCATTAACTGTATTACTGTTTCTTAAAGCAAAATTTATATTTAGTGCTTAACCGTTTTGACCATTTTGTAGACGATACAGCTATTGGCAGAGTGGTTTATTATTTATAGATTACATTTCGATAATTTTTAGATAATTATTCGTCATAGACAGGACATATAGTAACTTGATGACAGGTCTTAGCTACAAGATGGATCCATAAGAGCTTCATAATCAAACTTCAGGAGCTTCTAACGAGTTAGTATCGATTTATGTGGCCACACGTTGTCCTGATGGAAAGAATTTCTCTCCTATTAGTCAACGCTGCCGATCAAGTTGCATGTGTTTGTTATTTTTAATCAGCTTATCTCAAAAATGAAGCACACAATACTTATGCCAAACAAAACGCCAATTTCGGCAAGTATTAAACTTAAGTCACATATTCTCAACGGCTTAAAGCCTTGCATAGAGTTGCGGTCAGTCAGTGATGTGTAATTCATCTCCACCAACTCCTGAAAGCTATGACGCAACCAATAGTCTTTCAGACCAATTTCATGCAATCTCTCTAAAAACGAATTTAAATTGTGACGATACACTGAGTTCGCAGGAAAAGGCAATACCATTGGCAAATGTTTTCCAAAACAAATATCGGACAGGCGAAAAAGCGGACGAGAGAAATACTTCTGCTGTTCATTGTAGACGGTCCACATATCGGTGACGCTAAATGTGTAGTGTGTGTCTAAGCTATCACGCTTTATTAGAAATTCCGTAAAGTTATCGAACAAAGTAATCTCGTCAATATTCCGACTTATATCTGTTATGTTCATTACCCAGGGTAAATTTTCTTTACTCACAGCTATTTTGATACCACGTTCTAGTATATCGTCAATAGTTCTGGTGCTCACAGCAATGGGTGCTTCTACACTGAAACTTTGCAGATGCGTTGTATAGGCTGTACCGATGACGACTCCCGAAAACGAAATTGTAATGTATATGAGCTTTGGTACTGATTTAATGCTGTTCCTTGTCCAAAAAGGTAGGCCTATTAGACCTTGAAATACATATATATTCATTATGTAATCGAAAAGTGGTCGTATTCGCTGGCGTTCAATGCCATTCATAAGAGTCCAAATGCAAGATAAACACATATAGCTGACGGAGAGTAAAACAAGTACCCGCATTTGTATGATATTACGATAAAAGGTAAGCTTTGATAAAGCTCTTTCCGCTGGCACCATAAAGCAGAAGTCGATATGTTGGTATACGCCAGAGTAATCCAAATGGGGATTGTTGAGTTGGATGGGCCAAAGGGGGCCTGTGTCTGCCCTGTCTGTTAGAAAAGCATTTGTGCCTATTTTCCAATTGCTTAGGAAATATGTTACGGTAATGCTTTGGAAAATTGGGTCGAAGAGTTTGCTGTTTGGGATATATTTAGTTGTAGAGTCCAGTAACTGTGCTCGTTTACTGCCATGTGCGGCTGCAAGGCGATGACATTTATGGCATAACTCTCGACACTTTTTGCGAGAATTTTCCTTACATAAGCTTCATTTGTCTTGTCGGCTAAAAGCAAGATTAGTCCACTTTTTCAGTTCCGGTCCAAACATTGCCATAGTGTCTGTAAAATATGATTATTATGGTGTGTGTTGCACTTCACTAACTAGTTGTGATTGAATCGCTGCGCGAAACAATACTTAATTCGTCTATAATTTAACATTCTGAGCCAAAGCTGAGCACATCCTTCGTTTAGTAGCGCTGTTTCTCACAGAGTGAATTAAAGTAATTCGATTGTAATTGTAAAGATCACAGATAGCAAAACAATTAAAGGGATGCAATTTATAGTGATTGGGTTTTTGTTCTATCGTTAGCTATACATATACTGAGTGGGTAGTCTAGGACTCTTAATTTTAACAACTGTTTACCTAAATAAGAAGGTTAATGGTGGGTTTGAAAATAAAAAAGGGATTTTTTTGTCATATTAAATAATAAAATATTATTAATTTAACATATAAATTTCACAGTATACTGTTTAAATATATTCGAGTATATTTGAAATGGATGGATTATTCAAACTATATATATGACTTTTTTTTGATCTCTTAAACCACCCACAAATCTAAAAATAAATTTATAAGCAATACAATCATATTTTGTAAAGTTGAGCTTTAGCCTAAAGCACCGGTTCCATAAAGAGTGCCTAAGAAGTACTGCCTATCACGCTATTTCCTTGCATGTGAGCTTCCACGATTCGGTGCACGATGAGGAACCGAGAGTTAGTGGAGTATATTGAGGTCGGTATGATCTTTGCGAATTTCTCAAAATGGTTAGCTCAGTCAAGAATTAAAGATAAGTCACATATGCTAAGGTTTCTGATTTATTGTATATATATTATACTTGTCACAAAACTACAGTTATGCTTACTTAGCGAGAAAATAACAATTTTCCAATAATTCTTCGCTTAATTTTAATCACCAATTTGAAAAACTTTTCAACTTTTTGCCAAAAAAGTTCCAGCAGAAAGCAAAAAAGGCTCGTTGTAATGCAAACACTGATTATAATGATGACGTCTTGCAAATCTGCTAATTTCATTGGTTTAAAATGCTCCTGCTTATTACGATCTTCCAGTAAAACTATTTTCATAGACACCAATTCAATAAAACTATTATTCAACCAAAACTTTACCAGCCCAGCTGCAAGCAAACGACCCATGAAGTCTGTTATACTTTCACGATACACGGAATTCGGATTAAACGGAAGTACCATTGACGCTCCCTTTCTGAAGCATATATCTGTGAGGCGAAAAAGTGGCCGAGAGAAATATTTCTGTTGCTCTTCGTAGACGTTCCACATATCGGCGGCCACAAACGCATACCTTGTATCCAAGTTGTCGCGCAGAATTAGTAATTCGGTCGAGTTTTTGAACAATGTGAATTTATGCAGGTGTACATACATATCTCTTTCTTGAAATCCAATTCCAAGAAGTTGTTCATCCATTGCTAACTTAATACCACGTTTGATTACGTCATCAATTGACTTCGAAAGTGGCTCAATTGGTGCATCCACATTGAAACTTTGCAGGTAAGCATTGTAGGCGGCACTAATATTCAAGCCCCCAAACGAAATGGTAATATAAATCAGTTTATGTATAAATGTACGCCGCGGCGTCGTGCAAAACGGCATGCCCAATAGGTCTTCCAGCACAGAAATGTTGCAGAAATCGTGGAAGCCACGTTGTCTTTTAAGATCACTCAATCGTGAGAGGATTGACAGAATGCAAGAGATGAGCAGTTGACTGACGATAAATAAGGTAAACGCCATCTTGTGAAATATGTGGTGGTAGAATGTGTGCTTGGGTATTGGTTTCTCCAGCGGTATCATCAGACACATTTCTAAGCGATGTAGTTCATTAGAAAAACTCAATCTATTCTCTTCGCCAAGCAACGGCCAAAGGGTACCGGTGTCTGCGCTGTTATTCAGCAACATTCTGCATAGTTCTTTTAAATGATAAATTTTGTTATTTTGCGGATATGGCGAGGTAATTGTGGCATTGCGACGATATGCATACTCCGCCAAAGCTCTACCCAAATAACCGCTAAGCGTAGTAGACCCTTGTTTGGGCGTGAAATTATACATTTGTGGATACCAACCGTTTTCTAAGATGCGCAGCGGATTACCATGCATATTTTCCAGCTGTTTAGGGAACATATTGCGATAATATCGTGAAAAAATGCGGCGGATAGTTTGCTGTTTGGGAAATAGTTTTAGAGTCCAGTAACTGCGCTCGGTTACCGCCAGTTTCGGCTGCAAGGCGATGACATTTATGGCGTGTTTTTCAACACAGTTACTCAAGATCCTACCCACGTGAGTATCATTGGCTGAGTCCTCGAAAAGCAGTATGAGTCCACTTTGTCTATTTCGGTCTAATCGTTGCCACAATTTGTCTAAGATTCGCTCATTTTGGTGCCTGTCTTCGCTAAGTTGCACTATACTGAGTAAATTGCGATTAAACTGCCTCGCATACTGTTCGATGGTCGTATTGCTGTTTATACTCATAACAGTTACGGTGTTGGTTATTGGTCGCGTTTGTATTAATTGAAACAAATCTAGCTTGTCCTTTTCAATAGCAACGTGACCTACATTCTCGTCACTCGCGTAGATGATAGTGTAAATTTGTTGTTCGTTTGCCGTTGCTTCGCAGATATCTGAGATTATTTGAATAAACTGTTGATTTACTGATGCCAACTCGATCAGACTGAGTAGTGCAGTTATATTTTGAAAGACCTGCATTATTAAATAATTCGACTGGTGGTAGTTCAAGCGTAGGAAGTTTATCCTTCACAGATACCGGTTACGATGTTATTTTGCTCACCGTTTAAGTCTGTTGTGTGCTTATGAATGCAACTCTCTTAATGAAATAAATTTTTATTGAAATATTTCTATGCTATATATTGAGCGAGTTTTAATAACTATGGAACGGTTTATGATACCTTTGTTGCCTCAGGCCGTTCGTAAAATTTTCAATTAACTTTAAGTTTAGGGGGCGAAGTTGAGCAATTAAGTTGAATATGTGGCGACGTTCGCTTCAATACTTCTATAAAAGAACACTTAAAACTATGCGCGTGGCTGTTTTAAACATCCCTATAGCCCATTAGTATAATAGTTGTTATCAAAGCTCAAATATGATAGATAAAGAAACTATTTCATTAAATTATATTCTTGTGGCTGATACCTTTTGATATTTTACCTATCTGTTAATATATTGACCATTGCACAATAGGTATATATGTATACCCTTAAAATTATTTCTAATTATAATGCCACTTTACAGGAACCTAAACTTATAATTCAGGTGCATTAAGCTAGTAATACAGTTTCTTAAAGCAAAATTTATATTTAGTGCTTAACCGTGGGTGCCGTTTTGGCCATTTTGTAAACCCCGAGACTAGCTAAAAGCTACTAGCAGAGAGGTTTATTATTTATAGATTATATTTCGATAATTTTTAGACAATTATTCGTCATAGACAGGAACATATAGTAAATTGGTGACAGGTCTTAGCCACAAGATGGATCCATAAGAACGTCAGAACCAAACTTCAGGAGCTTCTGACGAGGCACTATCGATTTGTGTTCCCACGCGTTAGCCTGATGGAACAGAATTCCTCTCCCATTAGTCAACGCTGGCCGGTGGAAATGGCTTCCTTACCACGTTCCAATTCTTAATCATGCAGGTCCGATTTAAAAGTTCGGCTGTAGGGGAGCAGCCTTTAGTAGTTGGTTCTTGGCCACCGTTTGCGCCGGCTCACCGCGATTCGAGCACGATCGTTTTCGCTTGATGTCTACGTAAAGCTTTCATCACCAGCGACCATTCGCTTCATATAGGGACTGAGTTTTTTACGATTTGACAGCGATTTGCTAGAAAGAAATTAGATCCATGAGTTTTTTTTCGCCAATTCATCACAGCCATACAGTGAGCTTTGCTTTGTTTTGTTACCAGCCTTACATGACGGTAGGACTCGAGTGCATAATGTAGAATATAAATAAGTTGTTCTAAGTTCTCTCCTACAAAGGTGTTAATGCATATCTCCGTCGCTGTGGTTACACAAAATTTCACTGAGTATTTAATAGAATTTTTTTTAATGATATCGCTCTGTCACTGAGATCTAGTGTACTTATACTTTTTTGGTAGAGCTTGTATTTTCTCTGAACAACATACATATACTCTGAATATTGGCCTAGGTATAAATATGACCTCTCCAATATCTCCGTTGCTGTATCACCTGCCATAACTTATTGAGAGCCTAAACTCTAAGATATACTCACAAAACTGGAGTTCCTTTTAGAAGGAATCCGGAGAGAATTTTTGTGAAATTCCGAAAAAATCAAATTCAAGTTTTAGAAATGACATACTAAAAATTTAAATAAATATCTCAAATAGTTAGAGTTACACCCTTCTTAAGTGTAATAGCTCAGTTCAATCGGTTTAATGAATTTAACTTTAAACGCGTTTTAACCACAGCATTAATCGAATTTGCTTCCGCATGTTCGGCATCTAGTTCTCCAACCTAGCTGATCTGATTTAAAATCGTATTTTGACAGACCAAAAAGGACAAAAATTTTGGGTAAAATTCAATTCCATTTTGTCAATTTTGGTTTTTTTTTCGACCGTTGATCAATGTACGAACACTTCTTTTAGTACCAATTTTTTTTTACGTTTCGTGCATGGAGATTAAGAGATTTAAAAAATATATAATTTTTGGATTTTAAAATTTATTGATACATAATAATTATTCAAATGGCCGTCATGACTTATTTTGCAGGAACGAATTGGATAAACCTAATTTTCGAGTACTTTTTCCACTAAACCAAGTCGTACGTGCTATTCATGACGTTAAATATTGACGTCTAAAGCTTGAAGAGAGTCTGGTTCATTGCTTAAGCCGGCCTTCAGCAATACTTGCCTGAATGACAGCAATATTTTCATTACTTCGAGCGGTTCTTTGTCTTATTGACATTTGAACATTATGTAAAGAAAATGTACGCTCGAAGTTTTCAACAATTCGACGAATAGCGGGCATAGGTGGACGATTATTACGACCATAAAATGGCAAAAGAGCACGTAAAGTTGCAATTGGAGAACGATTATTTTGATAATAAAATTGAATAATTTGTAAACGTTGTTCTTGCGTATATCTTTCCATGATGAAATTGTATCCATTACTGAATACAATGAAAACAAAAATTACAGATCATGACATAATAAGAATATAAGCTTAGCCGAAAAGATACTTAGAGATCACACCATCCCTATGGGAAAACCCGATATATGTATGAAGATTTGTGTGTTTGAGACCAAATTTGCATCTAATGTAAAATTCAGCGAAGATGAACGAGTGAAAAATGAATTTGAAATTTAACAATAAAAGTGTAGTGAAACTCTAGAAGACACATGTGCATTCATTATTTGCACTAGAAAAAAAAAAAAAACAAAACACGAAGAAGCTGCCGCATAATAAAACGACCAAAAATAAATCATCGTGAATTTCGTCAATGCAATATCAATAAAGCACCAAAGATGCCAGCAGGCAACAGTCAACAGTTAAGAGTCAAAACAGCAACTTTCAACTGAAAACCAAACCAAACAAGCAGCAACAAGTCATTTAGACGACATCTCGTTAGTAAAACAACAAATGATTGGACGAACTGTCGGTATATGTATGTGCGTGTATATGCAATGAGTATGTACTTTGCCAGCATTAACACGAACATGCCCCCGAAACGAAAAAGGCCGCTCGCTCTAAAGTGGAAGTGAGGCGCAATAAATAACCGAAAATAGACGAAGCAGATTTAATGGTTCCACATCTGTCAAAAACAGACGCTACCAAAAGACCTACAGGCACACATACATGCAAATCATACATACAGACATGTGTACATATACATATACTTACAGACATAAAATTGCAGCTGGCTGGTTGTTTGTGCAGCGCTTGCGGCGATTGTTGTGACATCTTCGTTGCAACAGCAGCCACTGCTGTTTGCCACTTTGAAAGCGCACTCATTTCTTGGCAGCATTTAAATTTTAAACGTTATTTTCGTTAGTGCAGCGGATATTTTTGCAGCTATTTTGCATCTGCTTGTTATAAGCTGAGATAGACAAATCGGTTTTAGTGTTACCTCAACGCCGCTTCCTGTTGCAAGGCAAGGCCTTATGTTTGTGTGTGCCCATGCATGTGTGCAAACATTTTGCGCCATTTAGTCAACATTACTTGTGCATGCAACACATTTCGTCGACGGCTATGGCCAAAAGTGACAACATGTATGTCATTAGCGGCAGTTTATGCTAATGCCATCGCTGTTGTGTTGTTGTTGCTATCTTTGCAGGTGTTAGCACTTACCAAGTGCTTCCAAATTCTAGAAGACACTACAAAAACGTGCCACAAAATTTGTATTCCGCAACATGTTGAACATGTCAAATGTATTAAGCATAGCCATGCAACCGCCATATGGGGCAAGCGGCAAGTAATGTTCAGGTTAATGCATGTATGTTTATTGTTTGTTGTTTTTCTACATTTGGTACTGTTATAACAAAGGGAAACAATTTGGTGAAATAATTGTTTAGCTAATGGCGTTGACAATCGCACAATAATTGCATGTGCAACAAATTGGATTTGAATGTGCTGCAACAAGACGATTACTGACTTGCGGCGCGTCCTTTTGCTTTGGTGATGGGCTCATGTGGGAGGTGTGAGCGGAGTAGTGGTTGGTTTTTACTAGTTCACTTTCAGCAAGATACCACATAACGGTTACAAAAGAACATAAATAAATAGGGTCACAGTTTTATTCTATAAAAATGATATGATTTCGTTACTTCAATTGGCTGATAGTGCGAGTGAAATCAGTTTGATCAGGCTTTAAAAGGCTCGCGGTACTTCTTCATTGGGTTTGCTTGTGGGTCAGGGCTTCTGAGTATAAATTTCGATAAGTTCTGCAGAACTAGCTGTAAGCGGCAGCATGAACGAGAAACCTCTTAGAAGTGAAATCATCAATTTCCACAAAAGCCATTTCTACGTTATGGAGTCTTTACAACCATGTATTTAAGCCAATATGATGTTGAGTATAGTTTAAAACATTTCATGGATTCCTGTCAGCCAGTTGACTTCTAACAAGTAGCTCTCTTACTGCTTATATCAGGATATTTCTCTACCAAAGTATTTCCTCCGTTTTTACCCACAGTTCCAATATTAACAAAAAAGTCTAACTAATCATGTGTACTAACTGAGTCGAGGTTAAAAAATAGGACTTCACAACCTCGAAAAGAACTAGCTCTTAGCCATAAAAATGTTGGCATAAACTTCTATTGTGAGTTTTTCACGATGAACTCTAAACTTACTCAAATACATTGAGCAAACTATACAAGGGTGTGACCATCAAAGTCGACGGATGTGTGTGACCCGAAAACACACAAGCTTATCATACTTATGTATATATTGTGTTGATGCTTTAATTGGTAAATTTTGACATTGGGTCAAAATCAGATCACCCAACAGGGCATTGAGATCCCAACGATGCACAGAATTTTCACTAAAACTTATTACCAAAGGCCAACTATTCACAGTACAGATATTGGAGAGGCGAAATTTCGGATGTACGTAGAATTTTTGTTGCTCTTCATTGATGGACCATATTGTGGTCACCAGATATGCATAGCGCGTGTCAAATGCATTACGTAATTGCTGAATATCACTTCTATTCTCAAAAACAGTCATCTGTGGTATAAATGGCGCGAACCTTGAGATGGGTGCATTGAATATAAGTACGGTAAATGAGATCGCAGCACCTTGCAAGTAAAAAGTCAGCGTGAGTGTAAAGCTGAGCGTCAGTAACCCAAATAGCCACATAATGAGTGTAGCTTTGTTGAAGATGATAAAAAAGTACATTGGTGGCAGTGTTTGCTCCATGGGCACCAGTAGACACCAGCGATGACTATCGAACATTCTTGAGTAAATGAGATTGCGTAATGGGTTCTCATATGTGGGCAAGCAGTTCATATCAGTGCTACCATTTTGCACCGCATTATCCAAGCGATTAACAAACAAACTGTCATGTACCTTATCAAACGGTCACACCAGTGTGACTTCGAGTCGCCGAGCATACTCCACAAATATTTTACCGATATGTCCGCTAAGCACGGCGTCGCCGTCTGCGCCGTGCATGAGATAGCATTGTGGATAAGCGTAGCTGGTCGCGATAGGTAGTCGCTGTCCGTGCATATTGCCGAAATGTTGCGGAAATGTCCTTCTGTATGTAGGTAGAAACGTGCGCTTTAACACTTTCCACATGGGAAAAATGCTCAATGTCCAATAGCTACGCTGTAACACTGCTTCTTGGAGACGTTGTGTGCACTTGCCGTTGATTCTCGCTAGCGACTACGGCAATATTTTGCACCATAAACTCCAAGTCCTGTGTCAATGTCAATGCTTCACAGAGTCCCAGTAGTGCCGTTACATTATAGAAAGTGGCAAGCATTTTGCTGCTACTCGTTGCCCACGCACTCTCGTATGTCGACTGTGGCCTGCATTTAGGCGGGCGCACTTCCATATCCAAACTCAGTCAACCCTCTAGCGCCTTATGTGGTCACTTCTAATTATTTAATAACTGTTCAGACAGCTTTTAAAAGTGCGTTCTGTGTCGCAAGTCGCATGCAATACCTCTTAAACGTTAATCAATAAGTAATGTATTAATTTTAATTGCGTTAAATGTTTGTACTAATTCATCACTGCTGAATTTCATTTAAAAGCCTAGTTTGAAATAAATTTTGGTTTGTTTTTGGGTCATAGCCCACAGATCCATCATAACAATGGAGTAGAGTTTTAATGAAAGCAGCGCGTTTCTTCGGAATCATATCACATCACATCAGAGATAAGATATGTTACAAAAATCTCTTGGAAGCAAATTATGGATAAATAATTTTTCAAGAAATAAAGGAATTGTATAGTTGGTGGAATGCCACACTTTCCACGAAAAGTTAGCAGCGTTAGAAAACACGTTTATTAAAGTGTATGCAGATGGAAGGTCAATAACTGGAAAAGCTGGTGATGAACTTTTTCGAAGAAACTGCAACCAAATCTAGAAAGAGTAGAATGGATAACAAAAAGTATAACAAAATTACAAAGTTGTAGAACATTTAATATAATTTTGGTCCGGTATCATCATCGACAACTATGTTTACGCTTGCACTACCGACTATTGACAAATCAGTTTGTTGACGAGGCAAATTTAGAAAGTTTCATGTGACTATTTACTCTCATCATAGCTGACGTATTAGTGTTCTGCAAAAAAAATGAAAAAAAAACTGTATGAATGTAACGAAGAGCGTATCGCTAAAGCTCATATATCTTATATTAGAACTCTAAGAAGAGCACTTATTTTGAAGATATCTGTTGGAATAACGGCAGCGAGAAAGGGTAATATATATTTATTGACTTGATAAAACTCACAACTATGAGTGGTTTTAAGTTACCTCACTAATTGGGTAACGTGATAATACGCAGGGTTGTAGTTGCAGGTAACTGACTAGGCTTACGTGGAAACGCATTTAAGTGTTTTTCATATAAAATGATCACATAAAATGATCTACTCAAAAAACGTTCGACAGCCATTCGCTTACAGCTTTAAATTTTTGGCAAGTTCGCAGATCATACGAAAGCGTACAAGGCAAGGGCACCAAAATGTTTCGATTTCAGCGTTCTTGTTACAGTCATGATTCAATTAGTGTACGTAGGGCTTTGTCTGCCAAAAACATGAAACCAACTGACACATTTTTAGCTAATAAATCAAAGGAAATTTGCAGCGTTTTGCGGTCTTCAGCTATGAGACATGATTATAAGTTGAGTTTATGCTATTAAGAATCGGCGATTTATGTGTGTATGTTTTATTGTATGTTAGCTAAAGATTTTTTATTAGGTCTCTGAAATGCCGTTAATGCTTCTGGTGCCAGATGTCTAACGCTTATAAGTGTACTTGGAAATTACCTTTATATAAATAAGTAAATGCGCACATAATAATCATCACGATGTGGCAATGTGGCACATACATATAGCATTAACTACTAAATTGTTGCATGCAACTTGAACCGGAAAACGTGAATGATAACTTTTTTTCTATTGCTTTTTGAAATTTTAAATTTTGGTTAACTTGTTTCATTTCTTTCTTTCTATGACGCGTCTTCATGTGTGTGCTGCGTTGTAAAATGTACAGCTAACTCAGAAGAAAAGCAGAAGAGGTAGCAAACATGATTTATATTTATGTGGCATGACATACAGTGGTAACACAACTATCAGGTAAATACACATACAGACACAAATAGATTCGCTTTCAATCGTGAGTAGTCACATTCTGATGTAATAAATATTAGAGAAATTGAAGAAAGAGTAACGGTAAGTACCAGGTATATTATGGTAGAGTGAAGTAAAAATTTCTATTATTTAAGAAAGAAGTTTTTACTCGATATCCCGGTATGACTTTAGAGGCATGGAGATAAATAGATTTTCCGAGAGTGTCAGTTATATGTTTTGTCACTGTCTCTCTCCCATCTCAAAACTCATGCTTTCGGCATTGCATCCATTTGTTAAGCACGGTTTCAATAGTAATAGTTATTGGGTGTTAAACCCTAGGCTAGGTAATTTAGGGAACAGTGAGATAAGTGTTTTCAGTTGGAGTTCATACTCACAAAATAAGGCGTGTGATGTTTTAGCACTTCATTCATACAGATCTACACATCTTCTTTGTAACTTATATGCCTATTGACCATTTCGAATGTTAAGATTTTCTCCAGCTGCCACATTTAGTCTTTTTGAAGGTCATTCTGTGGCCCATAACTGCTAACTCAAAATTGTGGGAATGTGTAACACTTTCGTTAAGCTGGGCGCAGCGGACCATTTACTCATCGTTAAACCACAAAAATTCCTGACCTAAAACGCACGTATATGTACTGGTTACCAGTGTTGTGGTAATAAACTTTCTCTCATCGGCCGAAATGTGCGTGCAATTTGAGCCTTAGGCCAAATTTAGCATACGGGTGAAAAAGCAATAAAAATAGGACTTGGAATCATGAGAGCACAACTGCAGCAAAAATCTGAAATAAAAATGAAATGACGAAGAACAAGTCAAAAAAGAAGCGAAATGAAAACAGGACGATGAGTAATCGTTATCGAAAGAATTACGAGTTGATGTGAAAAAGATTTCTGGACCGTGTGTTGGGTAATTAAAAAAGGTTGCCAGATTTTTTTTTATTTTGGAAACACCGAATTGCCAAGTCGCCGCCCTTATTGGAGTGCCGTAATGCATACCAAATAGCAATTGCGCTTTATACACTATTTTCTTTTCTTTGAATCTTTTTATATTTATGCACGACGACGAATCGCAATATTGAAGAGCAAATGTGGTTTCAAAATTTTTCAAAGGTGTGTGTAGCCTGGCCCCCCTAATAGGTTTATTGTATATATCTCCTAAAATATTCAAGCTATATCCCCCACTCGCAAAGAACATATAATTTCGACACTACTTGCGACAGCATGAAAATAGGTGAAATGGTATGATAACCACGCCCACTAACTATATACCAGTTCTGTTAAAAATTGCTAAAACTGCAATAAATCAATAACGAAATGCATCAGAGACATTACATTTTACATCCGAGATGACACAAAAGTGCGCTATAAGAGCAGAAGTCAATATTGGACAATGGGCGTATCACCGCTCAAATTTAGGTGAAGTCACATTTCTCCGAACCTACTGCACCAATTTCAACCAAATTTAGTACATAAGCTTATTTTGACATTCCCATGTGACAGTGCGAAAATGGACAGTAACCGCGCCTACTTCCCATATATCACAACTTTAAAATCCATCTGATTTTTACACCTTTCAGTATACAAATCAAGCAGTAATTAATATATCGAGATAAAAATTTGCACGAATATTTCCTTTAAGGTCTAAATCCATCTGAGGTCTAAAAATTGTCAAAATCGGACCATAAATATTCAAGCCCTCATATACCGGAAATGTGGACCCCAGCGCATATTTGCTAAAAATATCTGTCAATCTATGCGTTATATAATTGAAATTCGGAGAAAGTGTTTTTTTCAATGGTTTGAATCGGATCAATACTTCCCTTAGCCCCACATACCTGATATACAAATTTTATAATCTCTACCAAGAAAGCTCTCCACTCAGCGTCTGCAATACTTTGATGAATCTTAGAAAAAAATTTTAAATCAATATAAGCTGGCAACTCTCGCACTCAAACAAGTATTGCCAAAAACATACACGCTGTTATTTAAGCCGATAATAAAATTTTATTGAACAAACAACAATGTAGAAATATCTGCGCTGCAAAGAAAAATCGTCCCGCAATTGCAGCTCGCTTTTTCTGACTAAAGGAAAAAAATGATGCAAAAACAAAAAAAAAAACTTAAATTGATTTGTTGTTGCTGTTGCAACCACAATGAGCACAACATAATTGGGGTCGGGAAGACCCCAAAAGAAAAGAGATATGCGCTGATATGCATGTAAATTAATATGTACCGATATACATATGTATGTGCCAATGTATAAGCATGCATATTTGTATGTGTGTGTGTAAATGCGGTGAGCCTTTGGAGTGAGTAAGTAAGATAAATCGTTAGGGACTCAAAGCGGCACGAACGACTGCCTTGCAATTGACAATTTAAGAATAATAACAACAAATGTGGCTGGCAAAAGCACAAAAATAACGGCAGACAAAAAAGTTAAAATTTAAATATAAGCTGTACCTATATATGTGTATGCGCTATAAGGTATATGTACGTATGTGTGTGTGTTGCGTACTAGGCCCTTTGCGACGTTCGTGCCAACTAACCGACTCATCGCGGGCAACAGGAGTCGAAGGTTGCCAAATTTATGTGGATGTAGCATGCAACACCTATTTTTTGTATTATTATTTTCAGAATTTTCTTTTCTGTGTTTTCGTACGATTCACAAGTCCATTTGGTTTATTTTATGCGCTGAAAATGTGCGTTAAATTTGCCAACAAAACTGTATTACTTCGCCTGTGGCATAATGTTGCATGATCGATGCAGGTAAGACGCCAGTACGTAAGTGTGGTAGTAGCGCTGGCGGTGTAAGCGGAGTGGCGTATGTGTGGCTGCGCTGATATTGTGTCAGTTTTGGGTGTTTGTGCTAGCACTTGCAACTGTTGCACGCAATTTTTTCACTTTCGCGCCAATCAATTTCGAATTGCTTTTGCTGCGAGGATTTTTGTGTTTTAAATTAAATAGTCGTTTTTTTTTTATGGTTTGATTAAGAAAGTGAATTTAATGTTGCATGATTTTAGAAAAACGGCATTCGCTATGATGATGTAATACGTTTATAAGAATTCCGGAAAATCTTCACGAATCTTTAGCGCTTAATTAACACTTTTAACTGTTCACTTCAACTTAGCATTGTGTTTGTTTTGTTGTTTTGATTTTCCACTTCATTTCAAATCGATTTTAGTGCATTCAAACATTTTCGCTACTCATTAAATTTTCATTTATGGCGATTGACATGCCGCGGCGGAATTTTAATGAAGCTTTATCTTGTCATTTGACATCTTCTTCTGCGTGCCACCGCCATCATACACGCAAACAAAAGTTAACAACTATGTTTGTACATCGTCAGCAACACGCATTCTGGCATTTCAGCGCACCATACAGAGTTCGCCATGTCCATCAAAACGCCCATCATCCACACATACATTTCAACTTCGAATTTCGCTTGACTTGTTCGCGTAGGCAGCCAGCGCTTCGCCTAACACTGCCGCGACATAGTGTCACAACATTAAAAGTCACTCAAAATCACGTCAACGCCTTGTCAATGCTTGTTTACACTCCATTCAGCCGCTTCTTCGTGAATTCTGCGCTGCGGTGACATTTTGTAAAGCCTGACTCTATGTGTGCGTCGCTGAAGCTCGCTGGATTAGTTTACCGATTATCATATCAATTCGTTTTATTTTCTTCTGATTGTCGTATCAAGTCCGAATGGTAGAAGCATTGAATATTTAATTCTACTACAGTCCCTCTCTAATTCAAGTACATTTACGCCCAATTGTTGTCCCAATTATTCTGCTGGTAGACAAACTGACTATAGACTTTCATCAGACAGGTTTTATTTCCATGCTTTAAAATAAAAATTAACGAAGTATTTCATTTAAAGAATAATACATAATTTTTTTATTTTATTTTATTTATTCAATCATTCATCTAAAAAAAGGGAACACTGTCTGCCGGGTCTGGAAAAGAAGTTGATTGCCTCTCACATCTAAAAATTAAATGACTTTTGTGTCACATCTAAAAATTAAATGACTATATTTTTATTCATATGAAGCAGCTTGGAAATAAAATCCTTTACTCGTCTGTCATGCGATCGTTTTGGTAAGAAAGAAGAAATTGAAGAGTCAAAAGCTCTTACTTCATTTTCGGTTGCTCTCATTAATAGACATCCCACAGCATAGTTTCGCATGCGAAAGCTCTTCGTATACTGAAAGCTTTGTGTGCCACGAAATTACTATCAATTCGCTTCGAATCTCATAAACAATTGAAGATTAGAAGTTAATAAGCAATCGTTTCTAATAAACGCGCCAAGCTACTGATGCTAATTTATTGGAAAGCATGATTATCCAAACTGTGAATGGGTGAATAAGATTAGGCTTTATACAAATTATTTAGGAACATTCATTTAAGAATTAGTTACTTATTACGCTCAGTGTGTTTTTACGTAAGCAACTTCCACTTTCGCCTTGATTTGTTAAGTAATTAATATACCTACTAAATAAACGTTTCAGTTGAAAAAAAAAATAACAATTCAATAATAGCTCTGCGCTTATTGTTTTACTGCTATCAATATATTATATTAAAAACGTTCGTAACAAACAAACATACAGACTACATCACTCTAAAGTAGGTTGACAAATTGAGCCACAAAAATGTTGCAAGTAATAACTTAAAAGTTTTGCACTACGCGTACTGCCAAAATGTCACACTTAGTTGTAGATATAGTCTAGCTAACTATCATGTACATATGTATATATATTCATTGTCGCTGATTCTTGCGCACTCTTGTTGTACATTGGCGTGGTCACCTAGAAATGCAACAAATATTCAATGTATGTACCAGCATTTTGGGTCATCGTAAAGCAATCAACTAATCTGACGATTACAAAACGCTTAACGGCACTGATACGTCGCATAATGCATGACAACACCTCCACCTTTTAAAGCGTGTTGTGGTTATTTTTTTCTGCTTTTCTTCTGCAGCATGGTCTTAAAATTGCTAAGCGCCCATAAATACACAAATCAAAATTTATTTTATGCACATATACATGCATAACTGTGTTTTCAAATATGTATTTGGTGTATGCATGCAAGTGTGTTTGTGCGCGTTCCAATTGTGTTCTGCTTGAATGAGTTTAGTGCGCTATATAGAGCTTTATTTATGAATGGTAAATGAGTCACAGTTTCATAAATTAACTAAACAAACAAATAAATAACGAAGCTCGTGGAAAAAAACACGTGCATTTGGAGAGCGTGCGAATTATTGTGGAGATTATGTTGACGTTATTGATAGGTATAATGGTGAATTATAAAGTGTGGAAAACTTTTTTTTGCATAAATTTGCGGTTAGTGTCAATAAATTTGTTTTTATGTTTATTTTCATTTTTTTCATGTAATTTGTTTAATATTCTAGCTATAAACTTTTTAATTTATTTTCTTATACTTTGTTCAATAGTCTAGCTTTAGACGGCATAAGTAAACATCAAGTATAAAAATTAGTATTAGTTTCTATTCAGGCTTTTGTTTGCTTTCTTACTGCTAAAAACCGGTGTGTAAGAACCTTTTTTGAAATTTGCTTGCTATGACCATTTATTAAAATGTGTTTAAAAAAATTTTTATTACATATTAAAATTTCAATTGGTACAAATATTTCCATACTTTCAACTCAAGTTCAGAGAAAAACAACTAAAATGCTTAAATTGTAAATAAAAGTTGAATGCAAGAGCCAAATCAATAAACAAACGCATATTACGGTATCAATATAAATGAAATATAACAGTAAAAATCAAGTATGCTCGTAAATAAGAAATCTTTTGTTCCACATATAATGGCTACTCCACGCTTAACCTTTAACAAAGATGTCAAATTTTGATTGAAAATATATAAAAACTGAGCAAAACTTAAATTCAATAAATTTGGGTACACGTTCGCACCTCGCTAATCGCCACAAATCGGCTTTTGTCCGCTGGACTACACGTTTTTTTTATATGCTCTGCTTGGATTAACTAGTAGTTTATGTTATTGTTATCTTATCAATGGTTGACTGTTGTTGTTATTTGCTCATATTTGTTTGACAGCCAGAAATCTGTAAGCAAAATTTAATGTGCCAGAAAAAAGCAGAAATGAACACAATTCAGCAGTTTAACAGTTTACTTAAGCCTGATTTAGAATTGTGTGCATTCGTCCTCAATGCCAACGGTTACTAGAAAGCGCTTTCTATGGTTGGTAAATAAACTAATACTAAAGGTGTGTTTAGAAATCTTGAAAATATTGAATAAAGTCAAACATTTTATATAAATACTTGAAACTCAGCACTATACTTATGTATATTGTAAGTTATCCACCATCTAAGCACCATTTAAATGCGCAATCCAGACATTAAACTTTTGCATAAGTCAAGTATATAGTTTTTCGAAAATTTAATATATATAAGTATAGATAATTTGTCCATCTATATAACCCCTTTCACTTATAATGTCATAATTGAATAGTTCTTTAAGTTGAAATATAATATATTTTATAACTTAAATTATAATTGAAGAGAAAACTTAAGGTTTAGTTATGGTTATTTTCCACGTTGTTAGCCGTTTTTATATAAACTAGTAAATTTTCGGTTACTCGATACTATTTTATTTGACAAAAATATTTAAGAACTTAAATCTATGTACACCTTAAACCTTTTTAGCACGCTTTTAGTCTCAAAGTCATCTATCAAACAAAAACAGACATCGCAATACGAGTATACATAAAATTGACTGAGATCACTTGTGGTGATTTAAGTAAAAATTTTGATCATCCGTAGTGCATTTTTTGGGTAAAATATTTTTATAATTTTGAATATATTCAAATTATTATATTTATATATTTACAAAATTCTCAATATTTTTAATTAGCAAAACTTTGGTCTCTGCAGCAACTAACTCCGATGTGGATTGAAACTGTGATAAATATTTTTTCAATCCGAGTCGCACACCTCAATTGCTTTCTATGAATTCTATTGGGTTTCCGCGGAATTTTTTTTTGTAGGTTAAGGCTTATTGTAGCTTGAATACAATGCAAAGCAAGTTTGTGCTTGGGTGTACATAACAATTTCATACAAATTCGTTCTCTGCAGAAACTTACGATAACAATGAAATCAAAATTTAAATTTGAAAATTTGAAATCACAGTCAGCAAATGTTCGGTAATTTGAGTTAGTTGAGTTTTAAGGTACCTTGTATTATCAATATATGTCATTGCTACTATTTTTGAAAAAAAATCTCCTATCAACTTTAGGTAACTTTCGAATATCAGAACAGATTTCTAAAGAAACAGATGATTCATATTTAAGGGTTTTGTGATAAAATCGGTTTTTCGAAACCTTAATTCAGTTAAAGTGTTAATCGTTTGCCCATAAATAGAAAATTTATCAATAGATGAGTAAAAATTAACAAATAACTGAAACAATATTGAGTGGCTCCATTCCTCTATATCATTGGGCTTAAATACCATATAAGCATTTTAACTACATATACATACTGTTCACAATACTTTGTCAGTTTGACATACTTTTACTATAATTATGTATATATTATTTATAAAATTAAAAATTTTACACTTGTAACTTAAATCACACGCTCTTTCAATGGCTGTCTCGTTTTGTACCTAATGCGATCTTTGGCGTTAAAAATAAAATTTAATAGACACATTAAATTGATTATTATTTATAAAAAGTTAGCATAATTATCATATCTGACTAGTCAAACGTTTATGATTCAAAATAAAATCGCAAGCGCCACAGGAGTACACAAATAAAATTTAATGTTAAGAAACATATAATTTTTTGCAGCAAATTGCAAATATTCGTACATATCTAAAAATCGTTATAAAATTTCGATAAATAACAATAAAAACTCATAAAAAAACATGTCTTGAACACCTACCAAACCTTTGTCAACAATCGCAGACAGACAAATATAGAGGAATACATAAATATGTACTTCAATAGGTACCCAGTAGTGAAATCATATAGTAATAAAGCACTTCACAACTGCTATGAAAAACAACTAGTCAGTTGACACACTTTTTTTTACATAAGCAACTGATATTTTTTAAGTGTTAAAGTTTCACGAGAAGTCAATTAATAAATTTTTCTAAGAAATATACTAGTTTCATACTAGTTCAAAGCTGTTATATTACTATCTGCTTTAAACTATATTATCAGCAAAAATTTGAAAGAAATAGCATGATTTTGAAGAAATATTGTTTCGAAAACGTAATTTTGCTCACCAACTTACCACCAAATTGTCATAATTCCGATGATTTTCTGATCACTTCAATCTTAGTCTTTAATGCAAGTGTCAAACTGTTATTTTCCTAATTTGCAGTAAATAATGAAAATATTCACTGCAAGTTACATACGAGTATATGTACTTATATATATATAAATTTATATAAACGTTTGTAATGATTTTATATCGTCGCGTCGTCGTTTAATGTGCGCTATAAAAATTTGATTTTGTTAGGCTGTTTACATTGCTAAAAAGTTGTAAATTTTAATTACATGATTTTGAATGCTTCACAAATCTATAAAAATCAATGCATATCGAAACGATTATATGAGCATAACTGCTTATACAAATACATATGTTACCTCTTCAGATTTTTCGAATTATTAAATTTTTGAATGCATTCAGCGTTTTGGTTAACTTAATTTTGTATTTTGTAGTGTTTCGACTTTTAAGCAAGGAAAGTTTCTTGTGGGAGATTTTAATTTTTTTAATAAATAATAGTTTGATGTTCGATTTAAAATTCACGTGTTTATTGAAATTAATGAATCTTAACTTTTTCGTTTCAATGCTTTGAAAAAACTGTCTTTAGAATACCAAACTAATTTAACTATTCACCTAATGAGCTCTAAATACTTATTCCAATTCGTATAAAATTTTGATTTGGATTCCCCAGTTTACTAGTGAAAAAAAAAAATTCATTCCGCGTAAGTATATTTCTGACTTCTCTTCTTAAACTAAAAATTAACTATATAGATTAGCTAAAAGTTTATAGCGCTCTTCATTGGCTCCTGCTCTCTATAGTCTGATAAAAATAAATACATTAGATTCAGGTGAAATATGCACAGTTTCTGTTGGAAAACTTGTTGACAATTTGTAAGTAATTTCATAATGCCACTGTCAAAACACTGGGTCAGTCGATTTTCACCAACTTCTCTTGAGGCGAATTTTTAACAGCAACAACACTTGTCATTTGTCATAGACATGAACAGGTAGCAATTACTTGGCGTCAGGTCCTGGGCTGTAATCTGGAGGCATAACATAAGAATCTCTCAACCAAGCGCCCGTGTGGCATCGCGATTCGAGCACGATCGTTTTCTCTTGGCCTTGTCGTATATGAGCCACTTTTCATCACCCGTAACTATCAGAAACCTTATATTAAGTATATATGGTTTTTCTTTCTTTTGATACTTAATTCCTCGATTATCACAATTTCAAGTAAACCGGTCACAAATTGAAACTACTATCATGTCAAGATCAGTTATGGGCAAAGATAGCTTTTCAACTTCCCAACATTAAATGCAAATTTCAAAAACTTCAAAACGAAAAGTTTCATTGAAGATCCTTTACTTTCGTCACAAATATCTGTTGTGAGTGCTACTTCATTTGTAGTTGTCGCGACTTTTGACATTCGTTCTTTATGCGTGTGAGCAGCAGCAATTTTTCGTCGCCACCAACAGCCATTGCAACAGTTGCCATATTCAAGCATTTGCTGCAACAATAACAGCTACGGCTATGATGTGCAACGGCAGGGACATGTCCCCCACTGACAGACGATGCCAGGCAATGCAACAAATTTGTATGAAATTTATCATCACGCTGTTGCAAAGTGTCGGCGGTGTTGCAGGAGCAAAGTGCAAACAACTCAGCGATAATGCAACAAATGTGTTTACGCGAATTTAACTACTGAATATTTGTGTGTGTGCTTGTGTTTATAAATGTGTGACGAGCTATGTTCACTGCCACCGTGTTGTTGTGCTGCTGATGTTGCAGTTGATGCCCGAATGCTGTTGTGTCTATTGTTGCAACACGGTAGCCAAGTGTCATCATCGAGCGCAAAAGCATTTGTTGCAGGCGCAACCACAATGCGCACAAACAGCAAATGGGTATTAAAAACGCCAAGCAACAACAACAATGACAAGTTAAAGGAAAAGAAAAAACTAACAGGCGGTGGCATCTCATTTGCGCCGGCTATGACGACTCGGCGAGTTCATTTCAAATGTTGCGCATAAATTTAGCTGTTGAACCTGTTCATTGCACAGCCGCCAGGAGCTAGCATCATCAAATGCTTGCAGATGCAAAACCATACTGCCATGTTTTTGGTGGTGTTATTGCCTTGCCGTAATGCTTTTCCTTGTTCATTTCCATAGCGTAATTTGCATAAGTTTGTCATTTTTTCGCACAAAAACAAATCGTCTCATCAAAGCAGCTGAATCTGCATATGTATGTGTAACCACTTCTTCGCGGCCTCTTCAATTTTTTGTATGGTGTACATATTTGTAGTCTCGTTCCCGGTTTATTGTTGTTGTTTTGCAGTGCATCATATATGCTGTGAAAGCTTTGTAAACACAATAAGCGGTTTTTGCATACTCCTTGCTACTTTTTTTAACATAGAATTAGATCTCGTATATACCATAAATAAATAGATTCTACACCCTTAGCGGTATAGTTACTACTTGAACTTCGTGGATTGTGATTAAGTTGGGTGTCGTATTAGTGAAGCTCTGAGCAGCCAACGTTTGGCATAGTTAAGTGAAAGCTTAAGAAAGCTCTACAGAGCGCAATATTTTGCTTTCATTTACCTTCAAAATTGTCAAGTTTTCTAGATTATTAGCCATTTTTCCAGCTTGATCCGCACTGAGTCTTTAATACCAACTAGCAAGTGTTCAGGTACCTGACCTTAATATATAATATGTCTGACCTTACCTCATGTTAAATAGAAATCATTGTAAGATTCAGTCAAATCGAAGTATAGCTTTTGCACAGGAGAGTTCCAGTATTATTTAGCTGATTTCTGGACAGCAAATCAATAATCAATATAGTATATTTCCAGCATCGCTTGGAGCCCTTAATTGATAATATGGTCTATTTGTAACATTGTAGCTCAACATTTAGTGGTCGCCTGAATGAGAGCAGAATTGACAAGGTTACATACTCACAACGTCTGACTTCATTTTAGTATGTATATTACTAACTATTAGACCTTTCACTAGCTCTGCTACTTTTTATAAATATTTTTTTTTGATTTGCATTATGTCGATAGCAGATTGTTTGTGCAGCCTGACCGCATTTGTTTGTTTAATTATAAGGTAATTCAATTTAAACATTGAATTCAGGCGTCATTTACTTATATACGAGGTGTGTTCAATAAGTATGGTGACATTAAGTTTATGGCAAAAATTTGCTCTTACTTTGTTTTTTTTTTGTAATAAGCTCTTTAAATGTTTAGAGTTTAAAAGGAGTTTGTATCCCTTTAGAGGTAGCGAATCCTTGTCTTTTCTTGCGTCTTGTGTGTTTTGCCGTCGTTCCACTGGATTTCTTCATCAGCATGAAATGGCATTGATTTCTTGTAAATATTTTTTACATAAACTTCACTTCAGTTCTTTTAGTTTTTAGTCTTTCACAAACAAAAGGTATGATGCATATCATTTTATACTCATCTAATTTTTCCAAGAAAGATTTAATATTGCAAATCGCATTGAAGTCAAATACGCATAGTCACCCTCGTAATAGCCATTTACTACAAATATTGTTGACATACATTTACTTTTATTGTTACTGGTATTAATTTTCCGTTGTTCGCAGTCGTGAGAACCTTGAAGAAGCGCACCATTAGTGTGACCAGAAAAAAGACAGTGCCACCAGCGCGATGCGTAACTGAGCGGACGGCACACAATGGCATTTGCATATTTTGTGGTTTATCTGTTTAGTTATTGACAATATATTTAAAATATTCATATTTATACATACACGTGTAAATACATAGTTACGGTTTTTATGAATAGCTACTTAGTAGATGCTATCGTGAGCTGTCAAATTGTGTGAATGTGCTGAGAAATGTCAAAGCAGGTGAACTCGTATTTTATTCTAATTGACTGGGAATTTCAAGCAAGCTTTTTTCTGTTTGCTAAGTGAGCGGTGTTTATGCAACAATATAACTATTTACAGCTATATTTATATAACTGAATTACTAAACAGGCCATCCATTTTTAAACTAATAATAACGCTAATGTGTTCGTGAGAAATGCAGCCTTTTAAACTTCGAACTTTTACCGCAAAATTGAGATGAAATACGAAATACGAAAATACAACTTAACTATAAACTTTTGCATAGAATTATAAAACATGATTGAGAAATTTATACTTTAATTGAAGTTGAAGAGATTTCACTTAGCAAAACGCAGTAATGTTCAAAAAGTCTTTTAACAGAATTTTTTCTCAAGGCAGGTTCCTAAAAGAAATCACCCAACCTAGAAATCTTATGAGAGTTTATCTCTATTGATCAACACCATTTTTTTTTTTGGGTTTTCTCTCTGTTTAATATTTGCTCCGTACTCTAGTTGCGGCTATCGGCTTATGCTGGAAACAGTCACCGACATTCCTCCCAACCGTACTTACCGCCCGTATCAAACCAAATTTGTCAAAAGTTATGCCCATAGTGGCAACGTAGAAATCAGCTGTTCCCCTTTGTTTACATTTCACCAATGTTGCCATTGTTCAATTTGTATACACGATTTTTCACACAATTAGTTTTTTAATTATAATTTCTCATAATTTTGAAAGCTCAAAACTAAAATCCAACTATTAAAAATAGTCTACCTATTTATAAATAAATGTTTCAAATATTTCAAATATATTCAAGTTTATTTTTTTATTACTACAATATATCGAGACTGGCAACCCTGCGTTGCAAGAGAGCAATCAGCTCACTCGTTTCTATGCGGAAAATCCAATTTTCGCGGATATCCTACCGTACGGTCTGTAGAAAAGAGCGGTAGAAGCGGCGATGAAAGTTCATTTAAATTGCGCTCTCATCAGATAGGTCGTATTAGCTGATTCGGTCTACGGTTTTGCGTCGGTGACTGTTTCCAGCATTATTCTAAAAATATTTATAGCGATGCGGAGAGAGTGAGTAAAGCAGCGCTCCCGTAGAGCTTAGAGAGCTGTTGATGTGCTTCTTGATTTTCAAAGAAGTGATACTTGGAAGTGTAACGTGCCTATTATTAATCTAAAACTGTGTCATATTTATTTGGATCTATTAAGAGTTCTTATTAATAGGTCTTTTATATCACTTGGGTGGCAAAGCATCAAAGTTTTGCCTTTCCGACAAAAACTAACAGATTGAAATAGACAGTATATGCATTAATTAGGAGGTACAATGGGAATTTATATATATTGGAGCTAAGTTTTGCTGGTCGAGTTCCGAGGCAAGCAAACAACTAGTCATTGGGAGCGAAAGAATATTTATTGGACATATTTGTACAATGAGTAGCTTCCAAGCAGAGGCTAAAAAGTAGCCCGAACTTTTGGTACAGAAAAAGTCAGCTTTATACTTCAGTGGAGCCACAAACCCATTATGTTGGAGTGAATCCGCCAAGCCCGTTACGTGGTTGAAGCTCAACCTGTATAAGTTTGGGGTGCTGAAAAGTAGACGCACAAGCCGAGATTGAACACATACAATTGCAGCACTAAAAGAAAAATTTTACTATACAAATAAAGTTTTCAACACTAAAATGGAACAATACAGTTTATTGTCTGAATGCCAGTGTTTAAAAGATATTACGAGACGTATGGGAGGCTGAGTTTTAAGTGCAGCATGCGACACAGCTAAACAAAATAAATTAATTCCGCCAGACAGTTTGCCATGTTTGGGGGTAAGGTGTGGCAAACGCATACAAATATACAAGCATAATGATTTTAATGAGCTGTTAATGTCGTTGACACATTACGCTGGCAAGTGGCATGCAACTATTAATGACTTTGCAACATATTGCACTTAAAATTGTTGCCGCTGCAAGTTCAGCTGCTGGCGTGTGTGTCTCGAAAGAGTTTTTCGAGTTCGTAAGCAATTAAAGGAAAAGCCGCCGATGTCTGGAGACGTAAAGAGAACTGCAGCAAGAGCAGTAAATAATAACAACAACCAGTCAAGTGCTAAACAATGCGTCTTAAAGGCCATTTTACAAGCAGTAATGCATGCCACAGAACTAATAATGGCTACTTTTTATTGTTTGTTGTTGTTTAAATTTGAAATATTTTCTTTTTTATTTTGAAAAAGTTTTTCATTTTATTTTTGTAGAATTTTCAGTGCCATTAAATCGCCAATAAAAGTGTGAAGTGGCAACATTGATGCGGGCAACGCTTTAAAATGCCACATTGTTGCGGGCGTGTGCCCGAGACGGTAGCAGCAATTTGTGCATTTCAAGCACTTTAATCGCCCAGACAAAAGGCGCGAGCCGACAATTGGCGATGCAGCCGTTGCTGCCTATGATGTTGCGAGCACTTGTTGCATTTAGCACTTTTCAACGTGCCACACGGCACTCATCGGTTGCACAGTAGTCACACTGCCAAGTGAATAAAATCAATTGGATTCAAACGCTGTGAGCGCAAAAACAATATCAGCGCTAATTTGAAATTTGCAGTTTAATTGCTGGCGGCGGTGCAGAGCACGGTAGGAGGTCCTTACTAGCTGAAGTATTAATAAAGCTTTGCAAATCATTTTCTTAAGAAATTATTAGCCACTTTAAAAATTGTCGCTTTGTTGCTGAAAAGCGCTAAATATTTGTTTTTGAATTGCAGATTTGCAGTTACGCGTCGACGGGGCAGTGTGCTTGCCACTAAATGTTGGCAAATATTTCTATAAAATTCTTTACTGAGTTCTATTTATTGGGGCAACCATTTATATGCAGTTAATTGAACCCGAGTGGTGAGCAAATGATTTTTTTTTTCACATAGAGCTCATATTCACAGACTTCTAGTTAACGTGACTGCAAGTTCATATTGACGCGAAAATGTATACATGCTTACGTTTCATTGGTTCCTTTTGCATACTATAAAATAGTTAGAAACTTTTAATTTTTAATAAAAAAATTATTGGAGTCTTCACATTATTATACTTTCTTTTTAAGCCTTTCAGAAGTTTTTTTTTAGTTGAGAGCATGTAGCATCTTTCAGCGCGAGATTACAAAAAACAGCTTGTGGCTCAGTTGGAAGAGAATATAAAATTACTAAACACACCAGAAAAGCTGGTGAAATCCTGACTCATCGATTTGGTTTGACGATATTTTCACAAAACAAGAAGAAAACGTTAACTTTGGTTCCGCCGAGGCTATAATACATCATATGGTATCTATATGCTGAAGTGGTTCTTTCTTAAAAATATATTTGATTTTCACTTGTCAAATAAAAAAGTTCTCAACAAAATAACATAACTTAATTTTGATCGGTTATGTATGGCAGCTATGTACATGTCACAGTGCTGCAATATTGGCAATTCTTACAAATGAGTAGCATCTTTTGGAAAAAAAAAGAAGTGTGCAAAATTTCAGACAGATATCTCAAAAACTGAGAGACTCGTACGCATTGATACTTTCGGACCTGGCAAAAGCGACTCAGCACGTCACGCTGATCATTTAAATAGTATGTATAAGTATATTTTATAAGGCCTCCGCCATTTATTTTCGGGTATTAGAAACTTCATGACAAGCTGACTCGGTGGAGCCAATGAGCGCCGAAGAATGTGACCTAGATCAAAGACTTTTCATTGCAACAAGGAGAGGAGGAGTGTTTTTAGTCCACTTCAAAAGTTGGTCAACAGAATAAAATTTATTTAGCTTGAACAGAACTTATTATCTAATTTTTTTTTTAACTTTTACATAAAATTTTTAATAAAAAAATCACTTTATGTTCAAATTTGGAAAGTACTTTTAATCTAGCGCCAATTTTAACGAAAAGAAAGTTTTCCTTTGTAGACAAGCAAATGTAATAAAACACCACCTTTGAGACATATGTTCACCTACCTTTCTATTTCAATGACATATGCTGTTGTGATCAATAAATAAATTTACAGACAAAAGTCATAATTTTTAATATGATAATAAGGCACAGAAGAGGCAACTATAATTTCTAAAAAAAAAAAAAACAAATAGATAAAAATGTGTTATTAAAATAAAAAATATCTCTTGAGCTGTTCAACCAGCGTCTCACCTTATTGCCTTCGGCATTTTAGTTATTAAGTTTAGTGTTAATAAGTTTTATTGCGTCAATAAAATAAAAGCGTTAATAAACAAAAGCACAAAAAAAATGGGAAAACAAATAAGAAATCTGCGAGTAAAGAGAGCAGATGACACTCGCAGTCAATATATACACACACACATATATACCTATGCACTTGTCTGTGGCTGTGACGGCGGAATTGATGCAATGCGACTCGCTCCAGCACCAGAATAATTTCCGCTTCGGCAGCGAGTTTGTTGCTTAAGTCTTTTATTTGCAGGTACATAAATTGTATGAGTCTTTTGAAAGCGAGCAACCAGCCTAGCAGTTGGCAATACAATAATAGCGTATAACCTAAACGGCCACTAAATGGCTGCTAAGTGCAATTTAACGGTCATTAAAGTCGACAGCATAAACGGCAAAGGAAAATAAATACGAGTATTCAAAACAACAAACAAAAACAGCAAAAGTATCGTTGGCGAAAAATGCAAATAAATGCATACAAAATTGTGGGCACTAAAGTGAACGAGTCATAACTGACCGAACTGGCGAGTATAACAACGGCGGCGTTGGCAATAAATGTTGTAATATTGAAACAATGTTAATATCCAAATGACAGCGCGACACACACACACGCTCAGCTAAGCGCAAGTGTGCGAGTATGCAGACAAATCATTCGCAATGCCGCGCTACGAATCGAAACGGGCGCAGTCGCAACGTGTCACAGAGTAGAGCAGCGCAACGCGGCGTTACTTCGCTGCCTTTGACACTTGCTCATGTGGCAATAAGTGCCAATATGCGACTGGCGGCCAAACCCTTGCGACAACAACACCGCTGCTCGCACATTCAAGCAAGTGTATGCGACTGCCGCACGCTGCGACACTCTGCCACATTAGCACTTAGCCGCTGCGCACGCAGCCAGTCAGCTTGTCAGCCAATCAGCGTGCTAGCGAGCCAGCATTTGACTGTTAGCTCTGTTTAACGCTGCTTTTTGGTGACATTTTGTCTGGCGGAGTAGTAAAATTTGTACGAGGGCAGTTGTTGCTGTTGTTTTTGTTGATTGTTTGTCTCCCCTTGTTTGAAGACGTCGACAAAGATAAACAAAGGCAGCGAATGTCGTTGAAATGTCGCTCACACACTTTGGTACACGCATACCTTCACACATGTGTATGTGTTTGTGTGTGTGTGCATGCCTAACATAGTTATAATTGTCTCAAAAATATTTCGTGTCACATAAGCGCAGTCATGTATGGTCGTAAATGTCAAAGTCACAAGATTGATTGGCCAGATTGTGTGTTTTACTACGTAATATATACAATGATATACATACACATACATATAGATATATATTTATTGTGGCAAATAACTCAAATGCCAATAGTGTTGGGCTTAAGTAACAAATATGACAATTTTTTATTTATTTTTGTATTATTATTATATAACAATATGTCTTTAAACACATTAGATAAAAAAATATTGTTAAGCTTGTTTTCAAAAAAATGTTGGCTTCAAATAAGGTATATTGTAATGGAAAAGTCAATAATTGATTGAAGGGAGTAAGACAGGGCTCTGTTTCATATCAATATGACATCACTATTACAAATTCGGTGAACAAGTATATTTTCTGAATACGCAATATATTTAAATTGAGCTTTTATAAATAGTTTGTTATTCGATTTAGACGTAAATAAATCCTGCTCCGAATTACTACTACGAAAATAAAAAAAAAAATTTCTAATTTTAGTTATTTTCATCGGTTGAGATCGAAACCCCTGACTTGCTACTACCAAATGTACAAAAATTATTCGCCTATGGCAATCGAAGGCGCATCAGCATCACAAAGGTGAATGTGCGATACGCTATTACGCTATTTGATATCCTTAAATCAGCGCAAAAGCTTCAAGGTTCAAAAGAAGCTTCAAAGCTCAAAAGCTTCAAGGCGCAAAAGCTTCAAGGCTCAAAAGCTTCAAAGCTCAAAAGCTTCAAAGCTCAAAAGCTTAATCTTTCTCTCCGACGAAAATTCCATAATCCTCAATATATATCAGTATTTATACCAATATTTGTCGATATATTCAGCATTTATCGTTTATGGTTCATGCATACACATCGATTGTTCGTTCTTTCTCATACATGTGTTCAGCCATTCGGATATTATTTTTAAAAATAATAACTAAATTTATTGTGCAATACATGGTAGTCGTATTTTTTGAAATGTTTAAAAAAGGGTGCCTGAAGGATCTTGAATAATTCTTTAAATACAAAAAAGATGATTGTTTCATTTGAAAAACCGGTGCATCTTTTTGGAGAAGTAAGTTAATGTGTAACAAATACAGAATGGAAGCCAAATTTTTAAAAGTAGCTCGATGGATTCAAAAGTCGTTCGAGTTTATCTTAGTTTGAATGCATAGTTTTGCAAAATTCAGACACAGTTCTTTAACAATTGAAAAACAGTTACTTTCCATGAAACGTTAAGAATGTAGACAGAATCTTAGTCACATTACAAAAGTCAGTGGCACTGCAGGGAGCAAACCGAGAAGAGTGTATGTTGGTTGAAATACTCCGTTTTGTAGTCAGAATCTATTCAGTTTCAGATATAATGGAACTTTTCACATCATTAAATTCTTATAATGATTTCTTGTAATATCAGGTTAGGTTAGGTTAAAAGGGCTGTTCCGGCATCATTGCGGAGGGAGGTCCCCCTTAGACGCAATCTCATTATATAGCTGCCATCTCTGCTTACAATGCTAAGGACTTAAGGAGACAGTAACTGCCAATTTCTCTTGTCGGTTCAAGTTATATGTATGTGTTTCTTCAGACTTAAAATCAATTGTAGTAATTTATAGAAAACAAAAATAAACGGTTACAGCAACGTCTTTTAACGCGGAAAAAAATTATAATTTCTGCCGTAAGAAAGAATTATAACACTATGGCGCATACGTCAGAATATATGTTACCGCAGAACTGCACCAAAAGTGCTGCCCGTTTGTATGTGTATCTGATATAGTTTTTTCGATTTGCTGAAAGCTGAAACAAAAAAAAAGATAAATCATTAATTTTTTTCTTACCATACTTGCGTGAGCACAATATACTAAGTATTCAAATCTCGTTCTAAAAAGTAAGTCTAATAATTTTTACCTTACCTAATACCTCTTCATCAATATCAGCTTGACTTTTTTGATACCAATGTGATTACAATAATTACTAAGCATTACAGCGCTATGATATTGGCAAAGCAATTACGATTACGAATCAAAAACTTATTAATAAATATTTGCTTCGGATATAAAACAGGCGTTTGCAAATGGCACTTAATTTATCATTTCTGTTTGCTGTAATTTACACTGTAATAAATTTGCCATTTAAATTACAGCGCATTGTAAGCGCTTCATTACATATGTAAATGGCGGTTTTATTGAATTTTCTCTGCACATATGTATGTGTGTGTGTGTAATGAGGCAAATTCGTTATTAAAATTTGCAAATGACCAAAAATATTGCGCAATTATATTGTATTTTTTACTGCTGCTCACTTAAATTACCTGAATGATTGCCAAGAGTTGGCAGCAGTGCCATTGAGAAGGCTTTGCTGGACAGCTGGATGCTGGACCCACCCAGGTGAATGCGTAGAAACATAAATATGAGTAAAGATATGAATGTTTGTGTGTTTGTAAAAAGGGTATAAAAAGTGCGAGCCATTTTTTAGGAGGGCCAAACAACTGCCAAAATATACATACTTATATATAAATATAAGTATAAAATTGGTATGCCGTAAATATGTGTATATGCGTATGTTGTTATGAATTGGCTAACTTTTTTTTGTGGCTTTTCTTTTTATATGACGGTTATGTTGGCGCTTTTCGGCTATTTGCCCCTTGATCTTCGCATTTCGTCGTTGTACTAGTTGTGAAGTTGAGAAAATTAATGGTTTACTTGATGAATATTATTGTTTTTAATATGTTTTGTGGTTTTTTTGTGAAATTCAATATATAGCGGTATATTTTTTTATATGCCACACTGACTGTTATATTCCGTCTCATCTGGAACTTCTATTTTTTTGTTCTTGCTTGCTGAGTATTGCATACAATTTTTATTAAATTATTGTTGAAATTGCTACTTAGTGCACGTAATTGCCTGTTTACACCGCCTTCATTAAATAAAAATATCACGTATTTTCTTTCCAACGCCATAAAGCGTAATCCGTTCGTTTAACTATTCTATTGGAAAAATAATGGATTTCTTTGTATTAGCACTTATATTAGAATATTTTATATTATAATAATAAACACTTCTCTTGCAAGCCACCCTGTATTTCCCCTTCAAGCATTGTATTTTATTACAATGCACACTTCTGCATTTCCATTGTAATGCGAGTAATAATAGCCTACGCCTGAGTAATTTAATTGACCTAATTAATTTCCAAAAGCCTAATTAATTTTGTTTTATGCGCATTTCTTATATAGCCTCGCATTTTTTCTTTGCGCCAAACAATGACTCAGTGTCGGAGGTTTGGAACTGCAAAACAATAATGAAATAAATCAGCCTATGATATGGTAATTCATATGAACACACATTTTCGGCATTTATTGTAATTGAAAAGTAATTTAAATTGAATTGAAATTTTTATGAAAGAGTAACAAAAGAAAAGCGGACTACCTGCCAACATGGTGTTTGTTGTAAGACTCATTGCATTTAACAATTATCGACAAGCGATGGGTGTTACATGGGTATGCATGTTGTACATATGTACATATATGTATATTGTGTGTAAAATAAATTAATATTTTTATTTTTGAACAAAGCTGACAATGATAAAAGTGCCGAAAAAAATATTAATGATCAAAGAAAAAAAGCACTGAACTAGACCTTGCTGTGGTGAGTTTTATTTTTTCTTTAGTATACTTATATATATGCATTGGATTGCTGTGTTGTTGTTTTGCTTATAACACCCGGCTGTTTAAATTAATCTAAAAATCTGGCTTAGCTGTGGCATTTGCGCTCTTTAAAAGCTAGATAAGCTGTCGCATTATTAGTTTTTTCCACAACTTGCTATTTGTTGTTGGTGCTGTTGTCTACGGCTATGTTACGATTACTTATTTAATCATAAGCCTTTGATATTTCAATAGCCATCAATCATGAATGGAATGAATTCAGACGAACGAAGAGAGACCAAGTCTGAGCCGAAGGTCACTACCACAAGGCCAGCAGCAGGCGAAGTTGGTGGATGGAGAAGCGTGATATAATGAAAATTGACAAGTGTGGCATCAAGCGCAAACTGCGCACTAACGCAGATAAGAACTAGAATAGTTAACTAACTGTTACACTGACAATATGCCACGAATGCATTAAGCGGCAACCGCAAGTGCGGCATGGCTGTGGAGAGCAACAACAACCAATTATTTGCAATATTTTAAATTTAAAGTAGCTGAGGCGCAATCAGAGTAGTATGATCTGGACTGCCCAGCAGTATTAACGGTGCATTGAAGGTTGTCAGCACTTTGGTCGCGTCTGCACGAGTTCAAAGAAGTCGTGTAGTTGTTGTTGCCGCTACAACGACTGTGCAACATAAATGCAGCAAAAATACAACAACAAAGTAAATAGCGTTTAAAGTGGTCAAAGTAATAAGAACAGCAGGAGCAGCAGCAGCGATATCAAAAACAACAACAACAACAGATATTTGCCGCAGCAACAACAATTATCTAGTCAACAGTCAATCTAGTTGAACTTGCGCGCTCGCGATCACACAAATCAATCGATCACGTTTAGTGCCAACCGAATGAGAGCATGGAAAAATAAAAACGATGCCAATAAAAGTATGAACTGAAAAGAGGTAGAAGAAAAATCGATAATAATTGAAAAAGTGAAGAAATGCAGCGAATTGTGGCAAGAAGCCAAACGAGCGCTGTCGTACAATGAAGCACGCTAAATACTTCAGACCAAAGATATTTTCGCAGGTGCAATCTTTTATCACATAGAAGCGTAGATCTCCAAGAGACTTTAAATTTTTCCTAAGACATACTTTTTTTTTGCCAATACATTTATTTTTATTCAAAATTTCGGGAATATGGTTAGATTATGGTTGCAAGACACCTTGCTATAGACCTGGAATCTCAATCCATGTGGGAATATTTGGAGTTTGAAAAGTTTATATATACAACTTTTGTGCGCAAGTATTGTATTCCGTGTAGCGATTCATGTATAATATAACGGTACTCTGACCAACACCCAGAAAACCTTGTTTGGTAGCAACTATAACTATATAAATTCAGACCAAAACACCGTGCAACACAGAAAAAACACAAGTGCTTAAATAAATATACAGCAGTGTAATCACTCAGAATACTTTCCTTGTAGCACGCGGCGCAACGAGTTACAACAAATGTGTGGCGCGCGATCAATTGCAAAACAAATACAACAATAAAACTCAGTTACATATTTACGCGCAACAATAAAAACAATAAAGCGAGGTATTAAGTTAAAGAGCGGTTGTCGGCTGGCGGCTAGTGTACGAATGTTTTAAACGCGGCTGGTGGCAGGCTGCCGCTTTCATTGATTGATCACTCGCAATAGTTAGCAGGCAGACAGATCGCCGTGGACAGACTGCGCCGATAGACGCGGCCGATTGCTGTGCTTTTTGCTATTTATGATCTTGATCTATGGATTGAGGACAAAAGCAGAGCGCAGAGCACAGAGCGCCACGAGAAGTCAAACAAGCAGAAAAGAAATTTACGAGTTTACTGAAAATAGAATACAACTGGGTATAGGTGAACCAGAATACAGAATATATGGAGGAAAAACTTAATCACATTTGGCGCGCGTCGATCATTGATGATCAGCGTTGAGGAATTCTTGCTTTGTTGCGCTGTTTGAGTGTATGTAAATCCTTCAGCAGTTTTAGGCAATTTGCAATTTCTTTCATATATTCATATATATACTCGTATTTATGTGTAGTTTGAGAAATATGATTTTTTTTGGCACTCGATATTATATTGATCATAAATTGTAAAAAAATATGCCTGCTGCTGTGCATCCATATTCGTCTTTTTTCGGCATATCTAAAATCATTTTTCCTTCGTTGCTTACTTGTAGTTTTGCTTAGTAAAGCAACAATTTTTGGTGTTACCCTGCTACCTTGATCTTGAGCTCGCAATGTTAGCTCATCAAATATGCAAGTAGCACATCGTTAGCTTATTACAGTTTGTAAAGCTAATAATGGTCTAATCTAACTGGCAATCATCATAAGTGGCACATTTTTGTATATGAAAATAAGTATTGTTTACTATAGGGTTTTCAGAGTAAAGGCAGAGTAAAAAAAAAAGATAAGTGTTGGTCGCAAATATGAACTCAGTTTGGAACTTGACTTAAAAAAATTGAACTTAATGGATATGTTTGGTAAGGTTTTCGGTTCATTTTCTTTTATAGCTACAGTAATATTAGTTGATAGATACATAGACCTTAGTCTACTCCAAAATAGTTTAGCATTTTTATACCCTGAAAATATATATTATACATAATATATATGTACATATATTATGTTTTTCACGATATTTGTAACACTCGAAAGGAAACTTCGGGACCATGTAAAATGTACAAGTATATATGAGTATAAATGATCAGCATGAATAGCTGAGTTGATTTGGTCAACCATCCGTCCCTCTTCCACGTTCGTCTGTCCTTCTGTCGGTATATACTCGAACTAGGGTCTCAGTTCGCCCTCCTTTCCCTTTTATCAGATCTTTTATTCGATTTTTCCTTTGAAAATTTTATATAGAAACTGACAAGGGCAGCCTTTGTAATTCATTTTCCTGTTTGTTTGTACAAAATAGTGTATTTCTTAAATGCTATGAGTGGTTACCCAAACGAACAAATCTCAAGCCTCAGCAAACTTAATCTGTCTTAAAGGACTAGAAAATAATTAATCGCCATCGCAAGTTTCCAAACGCAACTCTCTTCCGTTCTTAATATACGAGATCTTTAGTGTGTTAAAAATATATAGTTTCGTAGGCGTATGGTGAACAGAACCTCGAACTAAACAAACTTAGTTTAATTACTTATATATATATAATAAAAACACTTGTCATAAGAGAGTTGGCCGTATTTTTTGTGAAGAAGCTTCGTAGGCCCTTTCACCACCTATCTCGATATAACATCCCTGAAACTGACAAATAACACATTTTAAACATATTTTAGCGTAACTATTCGCGCCATTACTCCATTACTTATACAGTGCTTTCAAAGTTTTCAGCAATCAGTTCAGCTATTACTGTAGTAACCAAATTACTAAGGACTTAAGCGCCAAACTTGGTGGAGGCACAGCGCCGACGAGTGATTGTTTTCAATTAAAAAGTTGAAAATTTTAACACAAATCGTGGCTTGTTTATTTTATCACACAATTTAACAATTCTTTTCAATCTCTGGCAGTTTCTTACAGTATTTTTTACTAATTTTCCACAGATTTTTATTTTGTCTCATATACAATATATGTGTTTGTGTTATATCTTTTCCGCTAGTTAATGCCATTTGGACTGCGACTTGCCGGCGCACGTGTTCTTTGTACAAATTAACAAGAACAGCAATTTAATAACAGTTTTACCGTTGACAAAACTAACAACAACAAAAGCAACCAAGAAAACAAACAAAAAATGAATAACAAACACAATAACTGTGAAAAATCGACCGAAACTCAAAGCCGCGAAATAATTGTGGCAACAATGAAAAAAGCGTCCGGCAATCAGACGACTTGTTAAGCAAATAAATATATAAATAAGTTGGGCGAGGAATAAATCTTTTAGAAGGAAATCGACATTCTTGTCAATGCCGTGTTTTCGATTGTGTCGTTGACGTCGCCGCGCAGCTATTGGTAGCTGATGGCGCAGCGTTTTCACAATATTGTGGCAAGTTTTTCCAATAACGAGCGTGTTTGTTTTTTTTTTTCTACAGAATTCTAAAGCGCTGCTTTTATATGCAATAATTTAAGGTTTTTGCTCGGCACTGTGTGATTTCAATCGTAAAACGCGACCACGGAGTGACAACCAGCAAGCAGCAAACAATTATTGCTATTGTCACGAAGCACATAAGCAAAGCCACACACAAAAAAAAGTCAAATGTACCAATATTAATTAGAACAAAAAATTGAAACGCTCAAACTATGCTAGAACTGAGGCGTGGCTGTTGATTATTTATTTATTTGTAGTTTTGCTCGATATTTCCTTCTTGCCGCTGCCAGGCGTCGATAAATTGACAGTTTGCCAAGCGCAAGTGGACAATGAACATTGAATAGTATTGTAAATGGCAACTTTATGGCTTGTGTTATGTAAGTTTGTAGTCGTTGTAAATTTTATTGTAATAGCTAATGTTTTTTTTTTTGTTTATTTATGTAAACGTTTGTCTCCACATCATGCTCGTAATTGATATGGTACGCTGGCACGTCACTGACAGTCGGCGGTAATATTCCGCATCACAGTGTACCAAGTTGATCAATTAAATACTCGCATTTTACTAAAGCCGTTAATATATAATATAAGTATGTATTTGTTTAAGCTATAAAAAAACACTCAACCTATTAAGTTGGCATTATTTGGGCAAAAAATATGAAATATATGAATTTATTTGTTGGCGGTATACAATAAATATGTATGTATTTATGTATTTCTATAACTGTTTTTAATATGTTACTACGCAGCTGTTTGCACGCCGTTGGCAATGCGGAAAAACGTGGGAAAGAAAACCCGTTGTGACAACGACGTCGGCGCTTAATTGTTCTGCCGCTGTGAGGGAAGTAACTGCTTTAAATCGAATTAAAATAAACAATCATAAATTACTTTTGCAATTATAGCATGCAATTATAAAGTAGCTGTCAATATGTATGGCAAATGAATCATTTCTAGTTGATAAATTAAAATTTCTGCAAGTATTGTGATAACTTAGTAACTTAAGCATATTCGGTACAAATCTAAGTAAGAAAATTTCGGTTGACCTTAAATTTCTTCACTTAAACTATATATAAAATTAGCTCAAATGTTTGCTCAAAGTTCAAATTTCTTCTTCTTTTTCAAAATGTCCAATAATGGACGTAGGCTTGGTTAACACCAGAATTTGGCCAGTTTCATATCACAAAATGCTTAAGGGAAAAGTTTTCATCAACTTTTATAGCACACTTTTAGGGGTTTATAAATCTTCTACATATGTAGGAGTTTAGTGAATTAGTGGTCGGAGCCTGCGCATTTTTCAAATTTTTTTTTTTTGTATATTATATACCTTTTCTGTTATGTTCCCAGTACCCGATGTAGATTAAATAGTTACTAACTTATAGCACTGTATATTCGTTAATATACCGGTTATCGTGCGCGTGGCTTACGATAGATATCGGAATAAGAAACGGCCCATGATATAAGGAAGCCGTGGTATACGCCACATGTAACTGTGCTTTTAGTAAATATTATAACAGATGCATTTTCTCGATCGTGTTTATTTCAGTGCAAAATCAAGTAAAAACTTTATTGGAAGAAGCAGTTTTTAATTTACGAGCAAGCACATCGAAAGCTTTTCAAAACTTTAATTAACTACATTTAGTAGTATTTAATGATTAGCTTCTAGACTCACATTAATACTGAGACTTTGAAAAACTTAGAGTGACTATTACTGCTTCAGTAGAACTAAAAGGATAAGCCAAATGTAAAAGTGAAATCACCAGAGCTTTAAAGCTTTCTTAGCTTTAATAATGATTTCTAAAAAATATCCGACAGATTAAAAAATAACCTTCTTTACTGGATGGATAAAATTATTAAGAGTAAACTCTTAATACAAATATATTAATATATTATTTAGGGATATGTCTACATAAATTCGAAGTGCAAGTAAACTACAACAGCACTTGTGTTGCCCAAAATAGGCGAAAACGTATCTCAAATAAAGTTGGTTTCTGGCGGTCGCTTCAAATTGGCTTTGAATTCTCAGTATTCATAGAATGGCATTTCAAACATTTCACCAATGGATATGCCGCATCTGGTGCATCTTATCAGTCAGCAAATAACTTTGTTTACGTACACACCTATATACTTAAATGTGTACGTTTGTTGCTTGTCGCATCCGCGGCTTTCGAGTGTATGAGTACTGCTGCGCGCTGCGATGTGACCCAAAACGCTAATCGCCAACAAATCGTCAGCAAACCATGTGACCAGCTGCCAGTTGCCAATCGCCTTTTGCCTTATAGCTAACCGGCAGGCAATATATCTATATACTGAGCCTATAGCTTATATATAAAAATGTATATATGTATTTATTTGTATATATATAAATGTATTGTCGGTGGAATGCGCTAAGATGAAAGCATTCTTTATGGTCCGTTGTTCTTGGCGTAACCGTGCGCAGTGGACATGCGGCAAGAGGATGTACTCGTACTATTAGCATGACAAGGCTGCACGGTTAAGTGGCAAAGTAATTAGTCTAAGTATTTAGCGTTCAACATGCATCTGAGTAATTCAATTTAAGTTGAAGTTAACCAAGTCAAGTTAGTGCGTTGTTGCACATTTTGTAGAGATGTGCGTTTATACAAATTCAGTATGAAATTAAGTGGTGGCACTTATGTGAAACCGAGATGTTTCGTGCCCAAATAAGGGTATATTTATGGAGTGGAAATAGTGATGAAATAAATAATCTCTAAGCTTTATAAAAACGCTTACTGCATTGTAGATTCTCACAGGTTTGAGGTGCGATTGTTAATAGAAACCAAATGTTTATGACTTAAATTGTTTTTTGATTTATGCCGAAAAGCGAAATGCAATTGAGTTTTGAGTACAGGAAAGTAACTGAGTTGCATGGGGTTGCATTTATAGTCAGCAGTAGTATAGGTGCATAAGTGTATGTATCAGTTTAAAATACATACAGAATGAGATATTTTCCTTAAAAGTGTTGCTGAGAAATCAAACACTATGTGGAGTTATATAAACACTATTACGTCTGATCACTACCCATCTCTGCTGGATAGAGATTTCTGTCTATAGTAAAAAATCCTCATTCTGGAGAAAAAGAGAGGCTTTTGCTGGGCTTAGCGTAGCTTAAGCTTAATATAGCTTTTACAGCAGATGTTACAGCAATTTAATTGCTTGACCTCTAACAAAACTATTTAGAAAATAACTTTCTACAATTTCTCATCTTTCTATAGAATTATTTAGAAACCATTAGTATGTTAGGAAACTATATAGAAAAGGTGTGTAATAATACTGCTGGTGCTTTGACTATTTTCGCCATAGAGTTCACTTCCAAGCCAATAGCTTACTGGTGGTGTTGCATTTTACACGATCAGGCAGAGAAAGCGTTCGGTACTCAATCTCAGAGCCAATATGCGAGTTTCTAAGAATAGGGAATACCAACATTTACTGCCCTATTGCCTTTAAGTAGTGCCTCAGACTTTATACTGACAATACCCAAGCGCTGCGCCACTGAACGTCGTCATCCTTCCTTTTTGATCTTACTTCACGCCCCGCGCTCAAACTATTACTGCAGCAGCAATTTATCACTTTCGATGTGTTGAAATAGAAACATATATTAAACTAGCTCAACATCAAAGTAACGTATACTCACTCTACTAAATGTGAGCCAATCTGGTCAAGTAGGCAACGATCAGAGCTTGAGCATGAGCCTTTTTTGATTGCAGCAACGCCCAAGTGTACTATGCCATTGGTGGGTCACGTTTTCGCCATTTGTTTTTTTTTTGAGATTTTTCTTTTTCATATATTTGTTGTTGCTTTTACCATTTTGCCGCTACTTCACCAGCTCAAAAATTCTTAACGCCTAGCGAATATCAGCTAGAAGCAGCCCAAAACACTTTGTTGTGCAAATTGTTTTAGCACTTTGTGCAACAAATTGCTTCTGAATTTGTGGCAAGCTCTGTTGGACGCTACGAAATTTCAGCTGAATTGGTTAAACTTGTAAGTACAAACTAACTGCAAATGAGCTTCTGACTAGCAGATTCTGCGGCGCGAATTTCGCCAATCATATTTCTCTTGCCGGCTGCCACTTCGCCCTCTTTCGCCTACTGCACTGCTCGCGCTAAGCGCTCTACCAGCAATTCTCTTTTGAGTTTCCCTTTGCAGCATTATTTATCTATTAAATATAAAGCTTTATATATATTTAATATATATACGCATTTATGTTCGTAACTCAGACTCAGAGTACTGCACTTCATTTTCTAGTTACTAGTTACTAGTATAATGCTTTTGGTCCAAAAAGTGTAATAAAATGAAATTTCCTTCTACATAGTTAAGATAATTGGATGTTATCAACGTGCTTGAAAGTGCTAATGGCTTTTTCGCCCGCACCCACTAGCCAGCTAGCCAGTTAACAAGCCTTCAGCTGCACTCCGCAAGCGCTTGGCGTTGCTCCTCCGCCCGCTAGGGTCGCTCGAAAGTAATTTATTTCATTGGATGTGCCTATTTATGTCTCTTATACTGATACATTTACAATCAGATTATTCGTATTAACTATGGTAGATGTGCGCTTTGTTGTTTTTGCAATACTTTTTCATGGCTGCCGGTGTTATTACTGCTCCTCGCAGTTGACCTTTTTCATATTCGCCTGATTAATTTATACTGCTCACTTAGGTTTTTCATTTTGTTATTTGAAGACTTTTTCGATTTTTTCTTACTGGTAAATCCTTAAATTCATTTCCAGCTTATATTGAGTTATGGTCAATTTATCAGCGAAATTGGTTTTAAATCTGCGTCCAATTTCTGTTCAAAGCTAATAAACAATTATTTTAAATTTGCTTTTTTCCCGGTGCATAGAAAGCGTGTGGACATCAAATCGTCAAATTATAAATTAGTGGAAGAAAATACCAACAAGCTAAGCGGTGAGAGCGAAGTTTATATGGTACCAATTGTCAAATAAATTTTTTTTTGTTTTACATATATATATATATATTTATATATAGATTCGATATATATATAGATTCTCGGGCTTTTCATAATAATTTTTAACAACAAAAACTCTTCGAGAAAATATGATTTTGGCCAGTAGAATATGCACAACCTTTGCGGCACTTTCTGCCGGCATCTTACGAATGGCTTACTCGATATTTGATTTCGGGCCGTGTATAGATCACCTATACTGGGGTTTCTCGGCGTTTAACAAAAATTGCTTAATTTCCGGCAAAAACGCTAAAGTTGTAGATAAGTGCTAAAATCAAAGCCCATTACCAGGTAATTGTAAGTGTTTGATAACGAAGAGTAAATCATATTGTTCAACAGATATTCGAAGAAAAACAAATACATATACTATATACGTATAGAGGCTTAATGTAAGGGCGGTAATCTTGCTTACTAAGCTTTCCGGAGTCAAATATTTTGTAGATTAAAGTTTCGACCGAAACAATATTCATTTTGCTCAATCAAATCTGAACTATAAATTTTGATGTCAACGCTCGTAAATCTTCTTCGCGTTAGCTGGTAAAATAGACTACTACTAGTCGGTTACATCTAACCGGAATTGACCCAGATTTTAAGCGGTATAACTCCATTTGTAGCGGTTTGCTATTTGTTTCGGGTGTCGGCTCACAGCAATATATGGTGTTCTCTGCTAGTATATGATACGAGTACCATTTTCGTCGGTATTCTAATTAGGATATGCAAAATTTTAACTAAATTTTTTAATGACGTAATATTAATTGTCTCTCTCATTTCTTTGCAGCTTAGAACTTAGTTTCTTTCTTTGAAGGACAAAAGTTAAGCAATGCACTTTTAGCTCAGCTCTAATGGGCTGTTATTATCTTCTTTTACTCCTAAGCGGACTCCGACGCGCTGAGGATGACGAGATATATATTGTATATATATATATATAGAGAGAGAGAGACAGATGGAGATAATTGCACTCACAGTTCACCGATTGCTCATGCTAAAAGCAGCAACAATGTTTAAATAAGTAGAATAAAGTGAAAACAAACGAAAATGTAATATGACTCCTTGGCGGCAAGTGCTTTGAAGCCATAAAAAATGTAAAATGTACAAAAAAAGTTTTTGTTGCATTCACTTAGCGCCAGGTGTGCGTGTGTTCGCCTCATTGATGAATGGAAGATGGTCGCATCTGTTTACATAAAGGCATACTTATATGTATATATGTAGTGAATATATGATGTGGCTGTACCTGTCAGTACAACTCAGTTGCAACTTTAGACAAATTAAAAAAAATATATATATAATACAAGTAATAATAATAGGGAAAATGAGGTTAAAACACACTCTATGTTTTACAATTCATTTGTCGGAATACAATTTCAATTATTTCAAGAAAATCTCTTCTTCATATAAAGTCCAGTTTTACTAAACTACGAACCTACATTTCTTTATACATATTTTATGTATATCTATATGTGTATAGCGACATAAAAATGTATTTCCTGAAAACACATAGCCATCTTCATTTCAAAAATGTTTTGAATACTTTTGGCAATTTGCTGCATCACCCAAAAAGCAAAAATAAAAGACCAAAATTTGGCTTTAGTCAATCAACTTGCTTAAAAACAAATCTGCGAAGATGAAGAAAGTAAATGGGAAAATATGGAAAAAATTACTTAAAATTACACAAAAGCCACTGTCCACTTGAAGCAACCAAACAGCTGCTGCTGATGCTGCTGTGCACCGCCACCCCCAACGCCGTGATCATCAGTCACAACCGTCCACAAAGCCACTTATCAGTTATGCAGCGACGACGGCGGCGGCGGCGGCTTGCCGGCAAGTCTCGAGCCAACTAAACGCCCGGCTACTCGATGATTGATGGCGCCGAAAGGAAAGTTTAAAGAGGCACACGCCGCAACGGCCAACTGTGGCAATGACTGGAGCTGCCTGCTGCCTGACTGCTGAAGATGCCTTAGAGCCCAAGCGTTGAAGAGTGAGGCGCTGATTGTTGTCTGTTGTGTTGTTGTTGTGGCTGCTGTTGATGATTCTCGCCATTTTTTATTTATTTGCTTTAGTAAGCATGTGTTTGTGTATGTGCTGTACTTTATGGCATTTTCGCTTCAAGCTCCTTTTGGATTTTGACTTGTCTTTAAATTATTTTCATACGCTTTTGCGACTTAGCTTGTTGTTCCTGCTGCAAGCAAAGCGGATTATGCTCCACTTTGGCTCCAAAGTACTTATGTACATCACTACTCTTCAGTGATCAGTATGTGTGTACAACAAATCGGTGTTGTTGTTTGGTATGCATAACATATATGTAGACATCCCGGTATGCAAAGCTGGTGGCCGCTGCTAGTGTCACGCTTAGTAATGATATACTCGTTAATATTTTTTAAGTGATCTCGTTGTGCCACCACTCAAAGCAATGTCGTCGTATTATTTTTGTCTAAAGTCCAAAAAAATTACAATTCACCTATGTAAAAGCCATTATGATGTCTTTAATAACTTTTGAAAGGTGATCATTATTATGGAGAATTCAATTCCTATAAATATAATATAAGAGATTATATTGAAATAGTATTATTATTAAGGCCTAATACTTAAAGGGAATATTTTTTTGAGGAATTTAAGCACCAAATTTTCAGAGTATAAAATTAAAAAAAAAATTACACTTGACCCACCCTAATGCATACACAGATACACACCTCTTTTAAGTATATGTAAAACTATGTGTTTGTGTGCAACAATTTTTACTCCATTACTTTGGGAATCAAGTAAAATTCCATATGTGTGAAGGATGGCGATTATTTGGTTAGATCTGCAGCGATATAACGGCTTTTATGCACCAAGCCGTTAAGCAACTAATAAAATACATACCAACGCTATGAGAAACAGAGAAAATGAATAAAAAAATGTTGAGCAAAATTTAATTTTACTTTTAAACAGTTATGTCACACCCGCACACACAGAGAAATTAACGGCTTAAAATATTAAGATCAAACATAACTTAGCAACAGCCACCAATGACTTGTACAACATATATCAATATGTAATTGCAATTTTTTTCTAAACACAAACAATGATAGTTTGTTGGCCAAAAACCCACACCCCTTCAAAACAGCAACATTATTTTCAAGCGCAGGATAGCATGTCGCTATCAATATACCATATATATAAACATACATGAATGCATTTAAAATTTCGCTACAGATACAGTTGAGCTTCGATAAATAAAACATTTTGCTGCAACAATTTGTATCGAAGCCGAAAATAATTTATGCATTTACAGTTTCGAATATGGTCGGTATTGATCTATCTTAGTGCAAAGAGAATAAACAATATTTTGACTTTAATTTTAATTATGATGATGAGATGGCAACTCTATTGAACAGCATTTCCGTCGTTTGGTTTGCTGAAAATTTTGAAACCGTCCAGCTCAAAACTTATTACCAACAACTGTCCTCAGTCTATTACCCATAAAATACTATTTCGAGTAAAATATATATACAAGTATTACAATATATAATATATATTTTTTCAGTGGTGATGGTAACTCTTGTTAAAATATTTTTTAACCATGTTTTCTTAATTATAGTTTTCAGTTAGCTTAAATTTGATAACTCTTCTGTAATTAACATAAAAAATTTTTATTTTCAGACAAATTTTCAAAATTATTTGCATGCCGCCGCTATCTAATCTATACTTGGAATTTCAGTTTAGCAGATTCAATTAATCCTTAACTTAAGTTAATGTAACGTAACTTAACGTAATTTAAATGAACATAGTGTAAATAAATAATTTAATTGAACCAAATTTTTGTATATGATTTAGTAATTTGAAGAATTCAAATATTTAAAGTTTTTTTTCTACTTTTTAAATTTTTTAATCTTTTTATTTTTTGACTCATTTGCTGCATAAAACGGAAGTAAAATTTATTTTTGCGACAGGTGGTAACTCTATCAAAAGTATTTTCTTGGCGTCGATAAAACTATATAAGGAATTTCAGCTTAAGTAAGTGAAACTTAACTTAACCTAACATAAATTTACTTACCTAGCTTTAGCTTAACTTACGTTAACTTAACTTATTGACACTTAACTTAACTTATTGACACTTAACTTAACTTACTCTAACTTAACTTAACTTTACTTAGCTTATCTTAAACTTAACTTAACTTACTTTAACTTAACTTAACTTAGTTTATCGTAACTTCTTTGCAAATGGTTCAGAAACGAATAAGAAATATTTCAAAGTTTTTTGTATTTCTGTAATTTTGTAATTTGTTGCTTCATTCGCGTAAATAAAGTCCTACTATAGCTGCATCTAATTTGTATGTCTTTGTAAAATCGTTGATTGTGAACCAATTTATTGATGGAAGGAAAAGGCGCAGCGATAACGAGTCGCCGGTCTATATGTCAAAGCGATTTATAAATATTTGACAGCATATTTTTACAGAAAGATAGCCGACTGCGAAGCGCTGGAGAGAGTCAATGGCGGCTGGGAGCGTCAGAAATGCGCCTGTGCATACTTATTGCATTTGCAAAATAAAATATAACATTCACACAGGCATATATTCATATATATATATTTTATATACAAAAGAGTAGTAAAGAGTAGTTAACGAGCATTAAGACCAAGGTTTCATAGCTGCTTAACCCGGTTGGAGCGTACAAAAAAACTATACAACTTTATTCTTCCGGTTATATATTATATTTCCGCCTCTATATACTCGAACACATATATACATATGTATACATTGGTAGTCAATATCAAAGTGTGACTGATTAATTCCTGCCTAAGGCATTCCAATTTCTGTAGTCGCTATATTATTGCGGTTCCCTAAAATTTCTACGTCGTACTGCTAAAACAACGAAAACTTCCTCTAGAATCATTACGAAAGCTCATGTTTATTTTTTACTTTTTTTCATAATCTCATACAAAAGATTTATTTTATATTTTTATTATCAATTTAAGCGGGTTATTATGTATTTTAATGCGCTTGTTCGTACATAATAAAAACACCCTAAAGGCCAAATAAAATAAAATCCTTAAAAAATAATACAAAATACGATTATAAGATAATATGAACATAAATATGGAAAAATTGGCAGCACAAGAGCTGAAAAATAATAAGAAATATAAAAGCATAAGCGTAGAATGAGATAAAAAGTATTGTCTTCCGTTTAAATAATAAAAGGAAAAAAGTAAAATTTCATTCGCATGCGAAAAATTTGCGCAAAATGTAATTGACAGGATGAATGCGCGCAATCACACACACACACACACATTATTTTCGTACATAAAAAAAGCCTCTGTCCAAGTGCCCTTCAACCTGCGAAAAAATGCAACAAGCGTCAACAGACCATGAGAGATAATCAGAAAAATAAACAGACGAAATTTTTTTACTTATAAATATATACACAGGTAGGTATACGTATATAACATAGGTATGTAGTCCCTTGCATATCTTTATAGTTATGCTTGCTTCTTTAAGTATATAAGTATATATTTGGTTACAGAGATGCCAACAAAGGTTCGCTTTTACCTAAAACTGCTATTTAAGTTTGTTGAAATACTGAAATGTAAAGTATTACGATTTATCAATTTTTAAAAAATTAATCTAACCTAAAACCTTTGCGACTTTTAAAAGCACTTACTATCACTCTGTAGAACCTCGCTTCGACACCGATTCTAAAAAAGTAATCCCGACTTAATTTTGTTCTTTATCGAATTTCACTTCACTGACCAAATATGCGCAGACGTACATTCTGCACACGTCCTTTTCTACCCAAGAAGCAACTTGTTTGTGGGAACCGCCGATATCTGACCACTATAGCGTATAGTTAACTTACAAACTGAACGATCGGAAACAACAGCTTGTATGGAAGCTTTTTCATTTCACGAGATATCTTCACGGAATTTGACATGAGTTAGTGCCTCAGACATTGATGCAATCTTAAGAGAAATTTTTTGGATCGGATTACTATAGCATATATGTTATACAAACTGACTCATTAAAACCAAGTTGTTGTAAGGAATCTTTTGTATTTGTTGAGTGTATTAAAGCGTCGGTTGAACCGTTTTTTGATTTATCTTTTTCATCACTTTTTCTATTCATCTTCAAAATACAAGTATTCTAAAATACTCGTATAAATCACGATATAATAACTATATATGTATATATACTTGACGAACTTTTATAAGACACCTTGTAAAATTAACTTACAGTTTTCTACAGTTATTTGTATAAATGTATTTTCTTCAGTTACCAACCTTACATTGTCAGAGCAACATATCAGATAAGTTCCTTCATTATAAATATATAAAAAACACCCAAAATTTACGATAGTTACATGTAAACCTAAAGCAATGAAAAAATAAGAGAATTACCAGCGACGCAACAAAAAAAAACAGAAGAATCTTAACAAGTTAAGCTGCGCTGGGTTAATTCGTCGCGCGATTTTTTTTATTCAGATATCCACTGCCTCCAATGTCGCTCCATCTGTGCCTTTTACTGCCGTGCCATACAACAATAATAACAACGTAATTGAGTACACGCAATTTCGGTGTCCCTTTTATATTATAAAATAAAGATCTTAATACACTTCATTAAGTTAACATTTTTCATAAATAAAATAAAAGGATTAAATCCGCGTGGATCTCGGTTGTGATGAATGATGCTTTCTTGCAAATACACTTCATAATCGTTTTATAATAATTCTACCAAAGTTACTAGACGAGTGTTGGTTGGTGTTTTCAACAAGAATATACCATGTATGTGGGTACATACAACTATTCTTCCCATATTTATATTTGGTTGCTACGTCGAGAACGTAGTCGTCATTAACAATTTCCTCCCGTTACATTTGAAAATTGGCGCTAGTTTCCAACAATATACATGTATGCGATACTGGTTTATAGCAACGAGAAAGTTCGAAATGTGGGGGAATCTTTAAAGTCACACGTCTTCAGCAATATCCAAATGTCTGAATGCCACTTAGAATTAATTTTTAAAGCCTCATTGTACTCAATATTTTATTTTTCCTTAAGCAGCTTATATGAAACGACCACCACAGCGACATCTACTGATAAAATTTTTTTTCTAAAAGTCAGAATTTTTTGTGTAAGTTGTCTACGTTTTAACTACTATTTATAGCTGTAAGATTTCTTTAGATGATTCGCATGAAATATTTAATTTTACACACGCCTGTGAAGTTTTTTCTTTGTATCAAATAAATTTTATCAATATCTTGACACCAGCGCCACCTCGCGAATAACATTGTCACATTTATGACTACTTTTAAAAAGAAGTATCTCTATGTGTAAAATTATTACTTGTAATACATATAGTAAACTTAGGTAGAATGATCGATTCCTCCTTATGAAAATTTAAATCAAGTTAGGGTTCAACACTTATCGCTAATCTAATAATGAAAAAGAAAGCTACACGTAGTTGGATGTAGTAAAAGCGACCTACAACTTAACCCTATAAAAAGAGAGACGAAATCGGTACTTGCGCTGATTGATGAGACGCGCAAGTAAATGAATAAAGCAATAAAAATAATAATAAAGTTGATAAAGAAATTGTTGTAAAACTTTACAATAAAATATGGTGAAAAGAAGCTTAACATAAATAACACTGGAAAGGTCAGGCGGCAGGTTAATGTCAGCGCACAGAGGCCGCACTACAAGGCGCAATGACGTGCAATGAGAAAATCAGGGCAAAGCGTTGAAAAATTTCATAAAAATAATGCACAAGTAAAGAAAAGCGCAACAATAAAAAGAACAATAATAATTTTGTAATTTATTTACACTTACCAACTTAAAAAAGTAGAGCTAACAAAAAAAAATTTATTTATAATTTTTTGCTAGTAAATGGGTAGCGAAGAGATTCGCAAAAATTATCAGTAAAATATCAAAAATGAACTTTTTACGCAAACGCCCGCAAAATCACTAACCCAACCCATGCGACGAGTTAGCGTACCGCAGAGCGTAGCGCGCGTCTCAATAGTTGCATGCCGCAAACGCAATGTGGCAAGCACCATTTATTTGCAGCACGGGCGCACCGCTGCAGCGCGCTCTTCAATTTGTGCTGGTCACTCAACAATCAGGCTGTGCAGCCGTACTGCGCTGATGCGATCCGCGCAGTGTGGTACACAAATATTTTCTTGCGGGAGTGGTCCGTAGATCGATCGCAGCCATTGTATTAGGATCACGAATACAAAAAAATAAAAATGTAAAAAATCAAGCAAACAATCCACCTACCTGTTAGCCGTAATGCCGACCGCTTGATTATGCGCCGCTGTGCGTCCGTCGCGGTCATTGGGAGCGCGTCTTTGATCTTTAGTTGCCGATAAGGGAAGGCGGCGGCGGGCGCGGCGGCTATGATACAGCGATAATTTTGATTTCCACTATGAAGCATGCAGATGAAATGCCGCAACAAATGGGATGCGGCAGAAGAGAAGTGAAGTGCGGTAGCGCTTGGGATTTTTTAATAAAAAGTGAAGCACGTGGCAATTTGGGTGCCTTATAGGTGCACGCTGTGCTAGAGCGCGTCGCGCAGAGTCAAATTGATTTATAGGTGCGGGTGTAGCGCTTTCGTTTTCTATCGAAAACACAATGTAAATAATGAATTTAATATGTATATTGATGAGTTGCGGACGGCAGCAAAGCTAAAAAAAAATACAAATTTATAGTAAAAGCCGAATTGAGTGTAAAAAACAGCTCATTATCTACGCGCGCGATGATTTATTTATTGACCTAAATTGAGTAATTGAACTTCTTTACGAAAAGCGCAGTCAAGCGAACTTAACTATATTGTAGAGCGTTTCGAAAAGAAGCGCAAAGTACGCAAAACAAATACACCAACTTTGATGGGCGTCACCATGCGGCCTGGTGGCAGTCTTATCTGGCTTCGTTGTTGCCACGGATTACCGGCCGAGATCGGGTTCAACGAGGTTAACAAAAGTCACGGCGGCGTCAGCAGTAACAACAATAACAACACAAACGATGCTCCAGTTGTTTGTTATTAAGTCTACGTAGCCTGTTGTTGCTGTTGTTGTTATTTTTTTTTGCACTTGCCTGGGCACGAGCGCGCATTCGTGCACTTGTTGCGAGCAAACCATTCCGAGCGCGCAGATCTTATCGAGCGCCACGCGCAAAAAGCACAGTTCAAGTCCATTTTGGGCGGTCCAATGACCGCGACATAACAATCGTCGACTAGTTCGACGCGCTGACACACCGTCTGCTCATTAGTTGGCAAGTCTCTGCCGCGATTTAAGCGACTTTTGGTCATTTGTGGCACACTGCCAGCGCTGTGTTTGTTATTTACTTTGTTTTTGTTGTTGTTGTTGATATCACCGCTACTTCCATTAGATTTGTCGGCATATGCGCTTGCACCGGCCTTTGATGCACTACTTCATCGGCATCGTGGTCTCCATTTCGTACATCATATTCTCTTTTTTCTCTTCTTCTTCTTCTTCTTCTGCTTTTGCGCCAGTAAGCCTATCATTCAGTTGGCCACTTTGTATGACCGCCTTTTTTCATTTCTAATTAAGTGTAGTCCACTTAATTAATTTAAAGTAACTGTAAATTGCATTTGGGCGCGGCTTGGCGTGCAGCGTTATATACCCGTAGCAAAAACAACACAACAGCAACGTGAACTGACAATAAGTCAGTCCTACCGCAAATCACAATCGCAATTACAAATGTCGACGTAGGCATCAGTGCAGCCCATCTGGCAACCGCATTTGACCGCCAATATGCGGTTGAAGGGGCATCAGTGCTAAGCCATCAGCTTATCTACTTATGTGCATATGTGTGTGAGCGCATGCACGCCTCATTCCATTATGGTCCATGTCACTTTGACGCTTGCCGTCCACATGTTTGGACTCGCTGCGCTTTTATCTTTGTGTCATTATTTCTTTGGTTGCTGGAAATTTTGCTTAATTTTATTGCATTTACGTTTGTTTTTTATTTTAAATGTTTTATTTGCTACTTTGTTGCTACACTGAGAAATATATATTTTTTTTAATCTGCCGCTCT